>NW_011348827.1:5859-13378 GCF_000735185.1 Notothenia coriiceps
CCATCTGTCTGTTTAATGTGGAGCAGTGTGTGTGTGTGTGTGTGTGTGTGTGTGTGTGTGTGTGTGTGTGTGTGTTTGTGTGTGTGTGTGTGTAGAAAGAACAGAGGGACACAAGGGAAAGAAGAAGAGAGTGACCACGGACAGAGAGCGGGAGAGAGGGAGAGTGAGAAAAAGGGAGATGGAGGGGAGGGTCGAGCAAAAGGGAGGTGGAGCCAGAGAGTGTGTGTGTGTGTGAGAGAGAGAGAGAGAGAGAGAGAGAGAGAGGGGAGGGATGACAGGAGATGTAGTTGTTGCAGCGGCAGCAGAGCAGGACTGATCTAAGACAGAAATACTCCTCCTCCTCTTCCTCCTTCTTTTTTATTATTATTCCTCATCTCTCCGTCCGTCCGTCCGTCCTGTTTCCACCTGGAACCAAAACTAAAAAAACCTGCTTCATCTTCTTCTTCTTGTTCTTCTGCTTCTACTTCCACACCTTCATCATCATCATCACCATCTTCATGGGCTGTGGTAAGTAGGATGGAAATTGCTCCAGTTACAAACGCTTACATGCCTCCGCTGCCGCTGAGAATAGAAGAGGAGGATGAGGAGGAGGAGGACGGGACGAAGGGGAGGAGAGAGGGAAGAGTTTGGAGACTAAAGACTAAAAAGATGAAGAAGAACAGTGTTAAAACTTGACATAAAGTGAGGAAGAGGAGGTAGAAAATATATAACTCGAAATAAAAACAAGGAAAAGTGGAATATCAGAACAACATCGAAGAGAGTCATTTGAGTTTTTGTTTATAAAAACGTACAATAAAAGCACGGAAACATTTTAAGAAATAATGGAAGGACAGGTAGAAGTGCAGTCGACCGAAATAGCTCATTTGGAGTGTGTGTTCATCTGCATGTGTGTGTGTGTGCGTGCGTGCGTGTGTGTGTTGAAGTTGACGTAATTCGGCGGTATGAATTATTAATGAAGTGCTGTGTGTGTGTGTGTGTGTGTGTGTGTGTGTGTGTGTGTGTGTGTGTGTGTGTGTGTGTGTGTGTGTGTGTGTGCTATTAACGGTGGTTAGCATTCAGAAACACACACCTGCACGCCTTGCACAAACACTTTTCACACACACACACACACACACACACACACACACACACACACACACACACACACACACACACACATTGTGCTCATTAATACAATACACACCTGCCACTCCTGTTGTCCTACTAACGATATTTTATTTTCTATCTGGAAGTTTTTATCCCACTTCAAAGTAGTTTAATAGTTCTGAAGATGCGTTCAGGTGCACAAGTGTCACAGTTCTGGTTTCATGTCGAGTCGTGACGAGTGTCGGACGTCAGCTGGGATCTCTTTTCGTTTCGTTGTCTCTGCACTGTCTGACTTCCTG
This sequence comes from Notothenia coriiceps, assembly GCF_000735185.1. Classification (NCBI taxonomy): domain Eukaryota; kingdom Metazoa; phylum Chordata; class Actinopteri; order Perciformes; family Nototheniidae; genus Notothenia; species Notothenia coriiceps. The sequence continues at coordinate 7,245 of NW_011348827.1, forward strand.
TCTGTGGCTCTCAGCTCCAAGCCCATTGGTTGCTTTTGAAGATATGTAGCGTTAAGGTCTTTCAAAACACACATATATAGTTTCATGTTTCAAAAAGTCTCCTAAATGTCCTATAAAAGTCACTTTAGTTCTTGCAAAAACAGGAGGAATAGTGCTTTTGTTGGGGACTAATTTCAGCGGCGGATGAATCCACAGTTGGTGCTCTAGTGAGTATTTATGGCAGCGCGATGGTGTTAATGGGATTGTGTGAGAATAAACTACAGTGTGTGGGTGTTCATAATGAGGGACATGTCACAGAGTGCAACAGTGAGACTCATTGCTGTGTTTGTAATAGTTTTTGGACATCAATGGAGCGCTGAGGAAAAAGTATTCAGGATGTTTTTGATTCGGTTTTTCTAGTTGTTTGTCGGAAAAACGACTGGTTTGATTCCCATGCAATGTGTTGTAAGGGGTCTAGCATGGGCCAAGGAAGAGCCCATACACATTAGAGAGGATCTGAATCACAGGGCAGATCGTTCATCTCTTGGTTTGAGTAAAGAAACATGTAGAATATGAGCAGATTCATCCATTAGGAAATGCCTTTGCAAATTGCTTTCCAAGGGAGGCAGAATAGAAAGCTTTTCAGTAATGGTTTATGACGCATTCGTATCATGTTGCTGTATCATTATTACCAGTTTCTGTCTTGTAAATGGTAAGAAACTTGCGTCCAATGTGGCAAAGAAATTAAGACAGAATGTCCTAAAACGTAACTACCACGGACGCCTCGTGTCACGGACGTAGTGTTTTAAATTCTTTCATTTTTCATCCTTACATACCAACAGTTTTCCAATTACTGAATCGACATAACCAATTCATGTTTCCTCTCTTGTATATTTACCATTGGAAACCACTTTCTTAAACATTGCATGACCTTGTGAGTAAGCGCTCTGAAGAGAAGAAGCCCACAAGATGCTAAAGTCGAGAATCCGTTTTATTTCCATGTGGCAGGCAGTATTTCAAGCTGCTACTTTCATCCAATATCAGAGCAGCTAGTGCCCAAAAAAACTCAGGTTTTAATCGAGAAGTCAATCAGCTGGAAAAATGCCACCAACACGACTGTTGTTTTTCATGATAGATCTGTGTCATTGCTACCTTTCTGAGCCTGATTCAACTCCACCTGCAGTGTCCTTTCCATTGGAAGTCTTTCAATGTAAAACAGAAGTTAGCATTAGTTCCGTTAGCATTAGTTCCGTTAGCATTAGCAGCTCCTTTATCCTGCTTTTATACTGCTGCAGGAGAGTCAATGGTAGACAGATCTTATCAAAATTGAAAAAACGTCCAACCAATCACCGCAAAAAAAATGCATCGCTACCTGTCGATCTCTAATCTGTGTGTATTTGAATCTAGAGCAGATACAGCGGACTCTTCCGGTAAAAGTAGGGACATTTAATTTGTTTTTTACATTGAATGGTGATTACAAAATAACTACAGATCCTAAATAGCGTCATAAATTGTGTTTGACTTGTTGAAAATAGGTATTATCAATTTAAATATCAGGCTGTAACGGATACCTTCTTTATGGTGTTGCAACCGCTGATCCGATAACGTTTGTTGAACCGAAAAAATGCTTTAAGGCAATCAGTAATTATCTCCATTATCTTGTTGGGAGATTTTATTTTTGGTCGTGTGTGTGCTGTCTGCAGTTCATCTCACTACTGGACCCATGAGCCTTACATTGTCTTTGCTCATTTATGACTGTATGATCAAAGGCTTTTTAAGGTTGCATTGATTTTGCAATTGTTGAAAAACCTTTTTTATTGACTGGTTGATACCTTTGTTGACTGTGGATTACTTACTCCTCTTGAACATATGCTTCAGTAGCAGTCAGCGGTTCATAAATCAGCTTCACCCTGGACTTTGTCGTTGTTCAAACGCTGAGAGAAATCTTATGATGAACAGGAGCTTCTGCCGATTGATTTCATAAGTGAAATGTAACTATATGCACTTCAATTTGGCTTGATATACTGGTGCAGTGAGGACGTTTTGTCGGTCGACCCTGAAGGTAGCATCTCCCCGGTTCCCTTGACAAAAATTAAATGGGAATGCAGAAATGTTCTGTGGCAAAGAAACGTTTATGATACATACAGGTTAGGCTATTAAGGAACTACAGCCCGGTCACATGACTTCACGTCACCACCGCTAAGCTAAAGGCGGCTAATGTTGGGCTATTAAGGAACTACTGCCCGGTCACATGACTTCACGTCACCACCGCTAAGCTAAAGGTGGCTAATGTTGGGCTATGAAGGAACTACAGCACGGTCACATGACTTCACGTCACCACCGCTAAGCTAAAGGCGGCTAATGTTGGGCGTGATGATGTTTATGCTACTTTTTCCTACTGTTCCATTGGCTTCTATTGTATTCTACAGTTTCCTGTTTTGATACTGTATTTGAACTAGCTGTGTGTGTGTGTGTGTGTGTGTGTGTGTCAGTTTGTTTGCTGCAGAGAAGTGCTGCTCACTGATGGTCGTCTAATGGTTTCACACAAACCCTCGGTCTGACTGGCCATGTGATTCCCCTCATCACTTTGTGTGTGTGTGTGTGTGTGTGTGTGTGTGTGTGTGTGTCTGTGTGTGTGTGTGTGTGTGTGTGTGTGTGCCACACACACACACACACACACACACACACAGACACACACACACACACACACACACACACACACACACACAAAGTGATGAGGGGAATCACATGGCCAGTCNTCAGCAGGAGAGGACTCTTTAAAGTAGAGACACTACACATACTGATATACACGTGAACATCAGCAGGAGAGGACTCTTTAAAGTAGAGACACTACATACTGATATACACCTGAACATCAGCAGGAGAGGACTCTTTAAAGTAGAGACACTACATACTGATATACACCTGAACATCAGCAGGAGAGGACTCTTTAAAGTAGAGACACTACATACTGATATACACCTGAACATCAGCAGGAGAGGACTCTTTAAAGTAGAGACACTACATACTGATATACACCTGAACATCGCAGGAGAGGACTCTTTAAAGTAGAGACACTACATACTGATATACACCTGAACATCAGCAGGAGAGGACTCTTTAAAGTAGAGACACTACATACTGATATACACCTGAACATCAGCAGGAGAGGACTCTTTAAAGTAGAGACACTACATACTGATATACACCTGAACATCAGCAGTAGGGAACTCTTTAAAGTAGAGACACTACATACTGATATACACCTGAACATCAGCAGGAGAGGACTCTTTAAAGTAGACACACTACAGACTGATATACACCTGAACATCAGCAGGAGAGGACTCTTTAAAGTAGAGACACTACATACTGATATACACCTGAACCTCAGCAAAATGTGTCCTCTTTAAGACACTTCTGCTTTGGCTTAACTTCTATTTGGATTCAAACGACAATCAAGATTCAAGCAAACATCAACAAAAACCATCTGAGAACACGTCTGCTGCATCATCTGTTTCTCCATTTTTTATCCATATGTTAATATTTCCCAAACACTAAGAGAAAACATAGGGACAACGGGGAAGCCATCTATACTCAACAACACCCTTTTTCTTCTTCCTCCTCCTCATCTTCCTCCCCATCTCTTGGTCTGAAGATTGCCTGAGACTGAATGGATAATGAGCTGCGTCTAGGCAGGTAAGTTGAGCCTCACTTTTTTTGTATTCTTCCATTTAAGCCCTGGGAATGAATCTCCAGATAATACTCACACCTTTGGCCTCGGGAATTGAAAACCCCCCGTGTGTCTGCAGGAAGCGAGGCCATATTGGATTTTGGAAAAAAGGGCCCCAGATGCCATAACAGCTCATTTAAAGTTAAAGATGAAGCTTCTTTTTTTAATGCCCTAGGGCGCATAGAGTCTCTTCAGAGAGGAGGGCTGATATTAGCTGGAGACAACAGAGAGGGAACAGAAGCCTTTTAAAAAGAGACATACAATACTTGAGGAGGAAACTGACTTTTAAATCTGAGGGGAAAAAATGATTTGACTATCTTGTTTGATAGCAATCTGTTTGATAAAATAAAATAAAATCTCAAATACTCTGGCATTAATAGTACGAAAGCGTAATAAAGAATACTCACAATCTCTGTAGTTTTCAACGTTTTGTGTCTTTTGCTTGTAGGCAGCCAATATTAGTTTTAATTTACATCTGTATTCAAATCAAACTGATAATTGAAATCTATGAAAGTATGAAGAATATCATGGCAATATCAGAAATGCAGCAGGAAGTGCAGAAAAAACACATCCAATAAAAACACTTTAATAATTCCTTACACCATGATGTTGTGATATGTAATATTATCTGTGATTTATAGTAAAATAACACATGTTTTTACCGTTGATGTTTTTATAAAAACCTTGCCATGAACAAAATAACATGATTTGAATAATGTGTTGTGTAATCACAGACTTACAGTATATAGTTGAAATGAACGTGTTTACTAGATTAGACAACATATTAATTTTTATCTTATTGTTTGAGATGTCTAAGGGTTTCGGCCTTCTTTCTACAAAATGGTTTGACCATTTTATTCTGGATAATTCACATTAAACTGTTTTAAATTAAAATAATTTGTACCTAGTTCTAATTAAATCTGTGCAATGTTTTAAATTATTCTTGATGACATTATAGGTCTCAGAAACATGAATTGGGGAATCCATTTCCATGACTGAATTAATCAATCAAACGTTATCTTAATAGCAATTTTCATACAGAAACGGCTACACAAAGTGCTTGAAAAACCAAAACTACTTAATTTGTAAAGCATATATTGACTGTATCTCATCATACTTGCAACATAGTTCGTTATCACAATGAATACAGAGTGTGCGGCAAAAATAAAACAATAAAACAATCGCACAGTATCCAGGAAACTGAGTGTGTGTGTCACCTGCTAGTGTGTGTGTTTGTCCTGACTGCAGTTTGTATCTGCATGTCATTTGTGTGTGTGTGTGTGCGTGTGTGTATGTGTGTGTGCCCAATCAGCTGTGCGAGGTAAAAAACACCCACTTCACTCTCTTACCTCCCCCTGATTGGCTGCCGCTCGTCTGCCACGCTGCTCGCTCATTGGCCGCAACACGAGGAGGCGGCAGTTTGTTGCTGTTGCTAAGATCCTGTTGCTAGGATCTCGGGCTGTTGCTAGGAGACATGTGATGCATTATGGATGGTTGGTTTTCTTGTGAAGGAGCGAATCTGAAATGCTGATTACTGGACTCTCATCTCTGTCTGTCACTCTGACTCCATCACTTTCTATCACTCCCTCTGTTTCCATCATTCTCTCTCACCAGGCATTTTGTCACTTGTTCAAATTAATGGAAGGAATATGGTTTATCACAGTATTGCTAAAGCAGGTTTGTAAAAGGCTTACAATATGGATCCCTCTTGTGTGGAAGTCAATGGTCAGAAATGGTTTTCCTGAAATAAGGTATGGTTAACATAGGCTGAATAGTTTTCCACATCTTATTCTATGAAATATAATACATCAGGAAATACCCAACTGGTGAATAAAAAAAAGTGGCTGTTGCTAACAATTTTCTAAATGAGACGACTAAACGTCCTCACGCCAAACATTAGCCGCCTTTAGCTTAGCGGTGGTGACGTGAAGTCATGTGACCGTGTTGTAGTTCCTTTATAGTCCAACATTAGCCACCTTTAGCTTAGCGGTGGTGACGTGAAGTCATGTGACCGTGCTGTAGTTCCTTTATAGCCCAACATTAGCCTCCTTTAGCTTAGCGGTGGTGACGTGAAGTCATGTGACCGTGCTGTAGTTCCTTTATAGCCCAACATTAGCCACCTTTAGCTTAGCGGTGGTGACGTGAAGTCATGTGACCGTGCTGTAGTTCCTTTATAGCCCAACATTAGCCACCTTTAGCTTAGCGGTGGTGACGTGAAGTCATGTGACCGCACTGTAGTTCCTTAATAGCCCAACATTAGCCACCTTTAGCTTAGCGGTGGTGACGTGAAGTCATGTGACCGCACTGTAGTTCTTTTATGGCCCAACATTAGCCGCCTTTAGCTTAGCGGTGGTGACGTGAAGTCATGTGACCGGGCTGTAGTTCCTTAATAGCCTAACCTGTATGTATCATAAACGTTTCTTTG
>NW_011348827.1:13418-26455 GCF_000735185.1 Notothenia coriiceps
AACGTATACCTGTTCAATTTATAGTTTGGTAATCTATACCTTCTGCCCGAGGGCAGCAACTCAAACTCTCTATACAGGATGTGTTTGGGGTCGCATGTGATTTTACGGCCTTGCTTTCTCACCATCTCCTCAAATATCTCCTGAAGAGAGGATGGTGGAAGCATGCCAATTATTTTTCCAGCCCTTTTTATCAAGCTCTGGAGTTGTGATTTAGATTTAACTGACAAGTTACCAAACCATGTTGTGATGACATAACGAATAATAGACTCAATTGCTGCCTTGTAGAACATTAACATGATACATTTCACCACTCCATGAACCCTGAGCCTACGCAGAAAATGCAGGCGCTGGCTTATGCTTTTATAAAACATTGTTTCTCTGTTTAAACACTCTATTTGTGTTGTGCTGATGGCCACTACAATGTAAAAACACTTCTATTGGCTAGCGCTCCAATACATTGTACGTGGTTAAGGGGCGGGACATCTCTAAGCGGTTGACCAATCACAACAGAGCCGGCCAGCTAACCAATCAGAGCAGACTGGGCTCTGGTTTCAGACAGAGGGTGAAAAGAGGTGCTGCAGAATGAGAACAATAATAATCTTTTATAAGTTTTAATACATCTTTTCATTAATTTAATAGGATTTTTTCTGTGGCACCTTCAAAATAAGAGTTCTGTATCCCTATGTTTGCATCGTATAATCATAAGAAAAACACACTTAAGTTGAAATAGTAAAGCTACAGATTGTTCTATAAAAAAATCATGTGGTCTCTCTGCAGACATGGAAGAACACTCTGGACCGTTACCCGGAGACGCTGCTGGGCTCTTCAGAAAAAGAGTTTTTCTACAACGAGGACACTCAGGAATTCTTCTTCGACCGAGACCCCGAAATGTTCCGGCACATTCTGAACTTTTACCGCACGGGGAAGCTGCACTACCCGAGGAACGAGTGCATCCAGGCCTTCGACGAGGAGCTGGCCTTCTACGGTATCGTGCCCGAGATCATCGGGGACTGCTGCATGGAGGTAACTGCACTTCCTGTTAAGGACAGAGACAAACATGTTGTTGTTTTTTTGTTTTTGTAATTGACTTTTTATTGGCATTTAGTTTCAAACAGGCAGTGAACAATTAGGCAGTAGACATGTCTTTACAGCAGAGTTATGGATCCGTGGAAACAAAATCAGGCCTATAGGGCTTTACATCGTGAGTCCACTTCTCACAAATGCTGTTATCTTTTCCATATTGTAAATATCCATTGAAATGTCCCAGATTGTTGTTGTTTTCAAATTCCCTGCAAAAGGAGATCGTGATGGAAATATGGAAACAGATTTCACTTTTATCCAAAGCAACTTACATACATTCAGTACTGGGGACAACCCCCACAGGAGCAATTTGGGGTGAAGTGTCTCAGGGACACAGCGACATGCTGACTGCAGTGGGGTTTGAACCTGTGCTCCCCTGATCCAAACACCAACGCACTAACCCACTGCGCCACACGCCTCCGAATACACTATTGATTTGATTTGATTTATTTCAAATGTGTAAAACAATAATACAAAAAAAAAAAAAGAATGAAATGAAACATGAGAATTATTATACTATACAAACTCAAGCAGTGTCAAATTGATAAACAGAAATATTAGTGAAAATTATATTATATACAAACAAATGATTTACTTAATTACACATCCGAAAAGCGGTGGGAAGAAGATAACACTTATTTAATCCCACCTCTTCTCCCAAAAACTAAATTATTAACGTATATACATGTATATATATATATTGTTTTTTTCTTAAAGTATCTCTAGTCCAAGCCATCTATTAATATTTGGGTATATTTGACTGCTGCATGGAGGTAACTCCACTTCCTGTTCAGAGCACAGAACATAATAATATTATAAAATGTTGATAATAATAATAATAATAATAATAATAATAATAATAATAATGGTGTTTTCAAAATCCATACAAAGGAGATTGTGATGGAAATATGGAAAAGCAAAAGATGTGAAGTTGGTATTGACATTTTGCATCATGGTTGTTATTTATATACTGTATACAATTATACATATTAGATATCATTTTATATATTTTACTTATATTTAACCATTATATATCAATGACTGTTTAGGTATATTTTATTCGAGTGTAAAAGTAACTCTCTCAGTGACTCTTGTTCATTTTGTTTATCTATTTCTACATAAATATCCAATTAAAAAGACTATTTATAACTTGATTAGCATTGAGAACATACTCTCCACTTACTGAAGAGCTCAAGAACATATATATATATATAAATACTTGAGTTTGGTATTCAAATGTAATACTTATTTTTTAAATGTATATATTAATTAAAAGTCAAATATTGAAAGCTTTAAACCAGAAACCTTTTTAAAACTTGTACACAATCTAGTATTATATAGGTTTTCACTATAATGAAAGCAACAATTCAAATTATGAAGAAGTATAGTATAGTTTTAATCAAGGAAACGGTTAACAAGAACAAATAATAAGCTTCTTTTTTTTTAACATGAGCCTCATGTTATGGACTTCATTTTAAGTTTGCTGCTCAGAAAAGTACTTTTTATTTCTAGATTTGATTTGCAGATCATCTTCCACAACAGTTCACAGTGCTGCTACTGATGAAGATCCCACCTTTCTATGCAGTGACAGTCCTGTAAAGGAGGACACACTGCTCTTACTTCCACATTTTTTACATCACTTGCGTCATGACTCGTGTACTTCGGTTGATGCAGTGACCTTTGGATTTATTCCTGAAGCTTCACTGTAATGTTGGTGATTCTGCTGCTGCACTCATTCAGTCCCTTTGGAGCGGAGATCATCAGCTAAATGAGTAAAGTGTAAAAACATGGAGTGATCTGAGGAGGGGGGTTTCTAACAAGCGCTGCTGTCAGACTTCATTATAAAACTCATTAACACGGCAGTAATGAGCTGAAACACCGGAAGCTCACATGCAAGAGAGTGGTGAGAGCAGGGATGTAGAGCCAACCCTGACATTAGTATTGTAATGGCTCCCATGGCCAAAAGCCAGTGGGATTTTTCCATCCGGAAATATTCTGTGTGTCAAACAAACGTTTATCATACTTACACGTTTTGTTCAGCAGGATAATCTCCACTTATGAACACCACTTTATGATTTGAGAAGTAATGTTGGGCTATAAAGGAACTACAGCACGGTCACATGACTTCACGTCACCACCGCTAAGCTAAAGGTGGCTAATGTTGGGCTATAAAGGAACTACAGCATGGTCACATGCCTTCAGGTCAACACCGCTAAGCTAAAGGCGGCTAATGTTGGGCTATAAAGGAACTACAGCACGGTCACATGACTTCACGTCACCACCGCTAAGCTAAAGGCGGCTAATGTTGGGCTATAAATGAACTACAGCACGTCACCACCGCTAAGCTAAAGGTGGCTAATCTTGGGCTATAAAGGAACTACAGCACGGTCACATGACTTCACGTCACCACCGCTAAGCTAAAGGTGGCTAATGTTGGGCTATAAAGGAACTACAGCACGGTCACATGACTTCACGTCACCACCGCTAAGCTAAAGGCGGCTAATGTTGGGCGTGATGCATAGTCGTCTCATTTAGACACTTGTTAGCAACCGCTGTTTTTAAATTCACGAGTGGGTTTTTTACTAACGTCGTTGTAGGAGCCGCATTTAAGTTTATTTTGTTTTGATTTATTTGGAACCTTTATTAATGCATTTTTCTGTTTCAGTGAGAGGTGTGCTTTGCTGAGGTGAAGGGGGCGGGGCTAAGGCTTTAAGTTGGAGGTGTGTGTGTGACGGGAGAGCAGCAGGCAGCAGCAATACCGTTATTGACACGCAGACGTAACCTTATACTTAGCAAAAGACAGATTATTAGGATCTGCTGTTTAAGTTTATGTTAAATATTGTTTTTGTATTTTGTTTTATGTTTGCTGGAAATAAACCTTGAAAAGACAGACCGAAACGTCCAGTGGATTTTGTACTGCGAGTCTGACACTGCTTCCCAGGCCCAAGCTCTACATGTGGCCAAGAACAATAACTTTTGAGGTATCGAGTTACAAGACAAACCTTTTGGGATTTTGGCCACTACAGTCTTAGAACTAACTAAAATCTCTTCAGCTTGTGCTAACCACAGAACTTTTTTCAGTCTAACAACCAAATAGACATTCAAAAGACCATTGAGCTCCAGACGAGGGAACAGGAAGTGCTGAAATACTAATTTCCAGGTTATAGGACTCATCCCAGCACCTTTTAATGCTCCTGATTTTGGCTTCCTACTTGAGTTTTCTGTATGTTTTATTATTAACGTCCCTACTTAAATAACAAATCACCTTCAGAGCTCTTCATATACCCGTTTGTCAAATTACCCTCGTCTTCACTTGCTCTTAAATCTTCATATAATTTGTTTTAGATTGGACCAGTGCACTGACTAATGAGCTGCAAATATATTTCCTCACATTTGGCAGACTCAAAAATGTTGTTTTAACTGTGAGAGATTCTCATTTCTGGATTTGTTCTCTCACACTTCCCACACAACTTCCCATGAGAAACAGTCCACATGCTTTTTCTTTTTATACTGCTAGTAATTTCTGCTGCCTTTCTTCTCTGGTAATTATTGAGGCAAAAACATTCACAGAAGCAGATTTACTTCCTTTGAGACAAGTGTATTAATCACTCTGGAGGTCACTGCCTTTTGTGGGAGTTTAAAATCTTATTAATGTATTTCACTTTCTATTTATTAACTATAGTTGGCTTGCTGGCTTGGTAACCGCCGACAAGTGCTTGGTGGCTCTAAATACATTCAATTGAGGCTGTGCAAAATGGGTTATTGGTGTTTCAATAGAAAATGCTCTGTATTTCTTTAGGAGATACTTTGTCAATACCTGTGGTGGCATGTGATGTGGGACAACATTTCATTTATTCCCATTATTAGTGCACTATCTTGCTAAAAGCAGGAGAAGCCGCTAACCATATTGGCCCGGAGCTAATGGAAAACAAATACCTGATAGGACACAAAGCGACCATAGGGCTGTGAACATGGTTGTACTTTGTTTACCTTTCATAGGAACAACACTTAAATAGACAGTTGCACAAACAAAATAAAATGGTTTGCTTCATCAGTTTTGACAGGAAACAAGATTGTTTCTGCTGTGCCGCCTTCAAAATAAGAGCTTTCCTCTTTGCCAGCAGGTTGACAGCATCATCCAATTAAAAAAAAAAAAAAATACATCTTTAAAAAAAAGAAGAAATGTGAGTTATCATAAAGCATAACATATATTAAAATGACTAACTATTCTAGATTGACATGTAGACATGAACCTAACAGGAAATTCTTACATTTTCAACCTTTTTTCTCATTATTTAAAGGTGGGGTAGGTAATTCACTTCAGAAACACTTTTTGTTATATTCCATGGAACGCTCTTAACATCCCGATAGCAATGAATACATTAAATACTTTGACAAAAAATCCATACAAAAATGTCATCTGTGGAAGCCGTGGCGCTGTAAAGAGCACGACCAATCATCTGAGCCGGCTAAAGTAACTGGATGGCCTACCTGCCTGTCAGCCTTCCATCTGTGCACAAACTTATCTCGTGCCCTCATTGGTCATGTGCGCGTTCGTGTGTGTTGGAGGAGGGGCTCTGTAAGGAAGTGGCACTTTTTCTTTCCGGTTGTGTATTTTCAAATTCTAGCGCACTCGAGCCGGTTTCTCCATTCTTACCTACCCTACCTTTAAGTTGAAAAGCAAGATAATAAACCATTTATTAAATCACTTTTAGTTTAAGCAAGACTTATTAACCTGTTAAACCCGGTTGCCCCCGCCGTTAATAGTTGTAATAGGATGATTTACTAAATCGGACTCTACACCGTCAATGATACTTTTGGTTTTACTCATATATCATCTTCCAGCTGCCAAACAAATTATTTTGCATTTCTTTGTTTTTAGGATTTTGTATTCTGACTTACTGTGAGGAACCATGTGATCTCTAACTTGATGAAATATGATAAATAATGAGGCTGATCTGGTCTCTCTCTCTCCCTGTCTTTGTGCAGGAATACCGGGACAGGAAAAAGGAGAACCAGGAGCGCCTGGCGGAGGACACGGAGGCCAACGAGGGGGTTGACGCCCCGCTGCCCCCCAACAGCACCTCCAGGGAGCGGCTGTGGCGAGCCTTCGAGAACCCGCACACCTCCACCATGGCTCTCGTCTTCTACTACGTCACCGGCTTCTTCATCGCCGTGTCGGTCATCGCCAACGTGGTGGAGACGGTGCCGTGCCGGCCGCCCTTAGGCAGCGTGAAAGATCTGCCGTGCGGCGAGAAGTTCAAGGTCCCCTTCTTCTGCATGGACACGGCCTGCGTGCTCATATTCACCTTCGAGTATCTGATGCGCCTTTTCGCCGCGCCCAGTCGCTGCGATTTCATGCGCTCCGTGATGTCCGTGATCGACGTGGTGGCCATCATGCCGTACTACATCGGCCTGGTGATGCCGGAGAACGAGGACGTGAGCGGCGCCTTCGTCACGCTCCGGGTTTTCCGCGTCTTCCGCATCTTCAAGTTCTCGCGCCACTCGGCGGGCCTGAGGATTTTGGGCTACACGCTGAAGAGCTGCGCCTCAGAGTTAGGCTTCCTGCTGTTCTCTCTCACCATGGCCATCATCATCTTCGCCACCGTCATGTTCTACGCCGAGAAGGGCACCAAGGGCTCCACCTTCACCTCCATCCCCGCCTCCTTCTGGTACACCATCGTCACCATGACAACGCTCGGGTGAGTTGAGAACTTCAATATCTGGAGGCGAAAAGCAAGGATTGTTTTTTGTTTCAGAATCAGAAGAGGTTTATTCGTCACAAAGAGGGGGCATTAGACGACCCAGTGGTGAGTAGGAGCTGCTGTATTGCTACGCAAGAAACCTCTGCAAGAGTTTAAAGGTTTCATAACGTTTTAGAAAACGCTCTGTGCTTTTCTTTTTACTCTAATGGTAATCGAGCAGTATCTGTTCCCACGGCGGTGACCCTGTCCTTCATCTCGCCTCCTGTGCAACTTCAAGAAAATGGTGCATGGTTCAGCAGTAATGTCTTTCCTCCATTTTCTCCATGCCTAAAGAACGAGGGCAGTTCCAGGGTGCAGTTGCTATATTCATTAGGTGTGCTGTTACACTGAGGTAGTGATGGTTTTCCATTTGGTGCATTGGCTTGTGTCGGTTACTCTGCCTTTGAACTGCCATGTAATTCAAGGTAAACATCCACACTGGAGTTACGGCAGGAAGTTGTGATTGTTGTTGGGTGATCTTTTTTTAAAGCCTTAAAGTTGCAGATTAATCGTGAGAGGTACTGTGTTACCGTTAACAGCCCCTAGTGTGTATAAAGTTGTCAGGATTCGTGAATGTTAGGACTCAAATGCAGTTAAAAAGGGAAGCGGGTTTCAAAACAAAAGCGAGCTTTAATTAATAAAAGCTGTTGACATGGCAAACAAAACAAAATCATAATCCAAACAGACAGCATGAGGACAAAAACCAACCTGGAACGTGACAAACATGGAGGGTGAGAAAAGAGAACGAACCGACATGGAGCACAGGGGAAGACAAGGCACAGCTGGGCAGGGGATGCAGAAACGGAAGGGCAACAGGTGAACACAATCAGACACTCAGACACAGGAGGGCAAACACAGGAAGGAAGACAAGAGACAGGGAGAACAGAATTTCAAAAATAAAAACATGACTAGACAGACAAAACTAAAACCAGAAGTGACAGAAGTGCTGTAGTGATGATGTATGTTGTAGGCCAACCCGGAAATTACCATCACAATGATTACCTCAATAAAACACCAATGTGATTTATATCATTGAATTTTTGAATATATTGCAGTGGAAATAAGATCAAATCAAACCAGTGGGGTATTTACTAACATATTTCCTGTCCTAGGACAACATCTCACTTGCTGGTTTTAACCACAGACCTTTATTCAGGCTAACAATCAAAAACACATTCATAAAACCATTGAAATCCAGTGAAGAGAACAGGAAGTGCTAAAATACGGACTCATTTATAGGTTTTATGACACATTCCTGCCCCCATTATTTTCTTCTCCGACTGCTGTGAAAAACACTGCTGTGGCTGTTAATATGATCACCATGGCAACTTGGTGTGTGTGTGTGTGTGTGTGTGTGTGTGTGTGTGTGTGTGTGTGTGTGTGTGTGTGTGTGTGTGTGTGTGTGTGTGTGTGTGTGTGTGTGTGTGTGTGTGTGTGTGTGTGTGTGTGTGTTCTCCGCTCTCCTGTTTTGTTGTGTGTGACGGATTATTGGTCGTTGTTACTGGTTACGGAGGAGTTTTACAGTCTGTTTTTCCACCAGGAAAAGAGATGAAAGTGTGAAACCGCTTCTCCAGTACGATGGTGTATCTTCACCCTGCTGCCGCCCACACACACACACACACACACACACACACACACACACACACACACACACACACACACACACACACACACACTCCAGCTCTCCAGCACTGATCTATTATCTGCTGTTCAAAGGGCCTTTGGAAACATCAGAAATAGAGAGTGAGTCAGTGAGAGTATAAGCTCTGACTGTAATGCTTTTAACACACACACACACACACACACACACACACACACACACACACACACACACACACACACACACACACACACACACACACACACACACACACACACACACACACTTGGCTATATGACTCTATACACTTGGCTATATGACTCTATACACCTACCTGTCTGTGAATGAGGGAGATGTAGTGTGGGTTAGCGAGGTGTGAATGGGAGAGTGTGAATGACTGTAGTAAAAACCAACAGGAGTGTGAAGAAGCTTTTGTTCGTTTTATTGAATGAAAAACTTTATTTTTATCCCCAAAAAATGTTTAAATTCAGTGGAGTTTAGTGTGGGGAGTCACACTTTTTTAAAATGATCAACTGTAATGTGTCTTTAGCTCTCAGGTCTCTTATTTTGGCGGTGTTGGTTGTTTCCTATTCACTGAGGCTTTTTTTCTGAAAAGCTCCCTCCCATCTACTGTTATCGCTTCCTTTCCTCTCTTCTTGTTTCCTCTTTCCTTCTCATTTCCTTGTTTCCTCCCTTTCTCTCCCCCTTTCTCTATCCTCACTTGATTACCTCTCACTTCCTCTCCTGTTCTTCCTCCTTGTTTCCTCTCCTCTTCTCCCTTCTTCACTCCCTTCTTCACTCCCTTCTCCTCCTATATCTCTGTGATTTCATCCTCAAGTGATAATGTGACAGGGATCTGGTATCTCCTTGCAATAGTTTAATAAAGGGAAGTGGTTTTCTCTGCCTTCTGGATGCATTTACAGACTAACCACAAGGCATCAAAACACAACCCAGGCTTTTACCTCCCCCCTTTTCCTCACCCCTTCCTCTACTCTCAGTTACTTCCTGTTTCCTTTTAGGCCGTATCTCTCCATTTGTCTCCTCTGTATAAAAGGAGGTGTTGATTGTATTTATCACCAAGATCCAGATGTTCAGAGAAGTAGATTGATAAGAAGACTCTTGTGTGTTCTTGTCTAAAAGGTTGTTTTTATTTATAAATGACGTTAAGTTTGGTTAAAGTTGCGTCATGTGGTGTTGCAGAAAAGTGAAAGACTTTTCCCTTACCTGATATTAAAGAAACCTGGCTTCATTAAAAATGTCAGGATTGTATCTTCTATAAAACTTAATTGACCAACAACTAACAAACATATGATTGTGTTTATTCATTAACCCCCTCGCAGTTCTCCAAAGAGGTGTCATGGAGGAAATCTGGATTAAATATATTTTGGCATGAGTCCTAAAGTCAGTCCTTTAAGCCCTTTAAGTCACACTGTCCCGAAATTGACACCAGATGGACACACGATAAAGGAAATGTTCAAATTTGGCTCTGATCGTAACAACATCGGGCCATTCGTGAGGGCATCTTAAGTATGACCGCCGGTGGAGTTTCTCAGGCTCCGGCAGCAACTTCGTGAGCGGTGGCAAAATCTTTGGCATGCCACAAAGATTGCTGAAGGACCTTGCGAAGGTTCATTTCATCGTGTTGAATTCGTGTGTCCATTTTGCCCTTCGTTAGGCCATTCGTGAGGGCATCTTGTCAAATCGTGTCATCTTCGTCTGATCATCGGGGCATTTTCCACCTCACGAAGGAAACAAGAAGCTGCCCGATTGTCTTAGGAAGGCAACACGACTACGTGAAGCCCTCGCAATGCCGTCGTGTAGCCATCGTATTATAGTACAATGTGTGTTCCGTGAAACTGAAAAGGACATTACATTGTTTTTGTTTCTTTCGTTGCAGTTGTATGTCTTAAATGTAATTTAGGTTAACTTCCTGTTTTATTTAGATGCTTTTATTTTGAAGGCGAGTTTACGCTGTTGAAAGAAAGTTGTTGTTGCTATGGAAACAACATGACGGAGTGTGTGGTTCGGGTTCCATTGTGTGGCCTTCTGTAGGCAGCGTACTTGCTTCGGCTGTTGCTTGGCTGTTGACCAAGTTCGGGGCCATGTTCGTGCAAAATTCACAATTCCATATTCGTGTGTCCATCTGGGGTCAATTTCGGGACAGTGTGACGCGGGCTTATGAAGATCATAATTATGATATATATGAATCTTCCTTTACAGGACAAGCTCTGAACGTTTATTCACCACATTAAAGAGCAGACACACGATCCTCTCTAAAACCACAGAGAACATCTCATGTATGTTGATTTCAGACTCTTTGACTTTGCTCTATTTCACAGAGTTTCTCATGCATTTCATTCATAAATATTACAGAGCCTGTTCACACGTCACTGAATAATAATGTTTGTTTAAATATCACAGTGGTTTATTGTTGCTGTGAGCTTCTCCTGGTTAGGATTCCTTCAGTGTTCATGGTTCAGGAGGTTTTTTAGCATCTCAAAACCTGTGAATTGTCACGATCTGTCTGTGTTGTGTTTTGTCTTGTCTTTTTCTGTCTTTGGTTTCCTGTTTTATTTTGAAAAGTGTTCACCCCCTGTCTTGCCTGTTGCTTTCTGTCTGTTCCCTCCCTGATTACCCGATTGTGTTCACCTGGTGCCCCTGTGTTTTCTCCTCCCTCCTCACCTGTCTCTTGTTTGTTTGATTAGTCCTGTGTGCATTTAGGTTCTGTGTTTTCTGTTAGTCTTTGTGAGTTCCTAACTGTAGTTTGACTGTGTTCACGGGGAAGAGAGTTCAGCTCTGTATCGGTAGCCTTGAAATAAAGGTATTTTCTGTTTATCTGCATTTGGGTCCTGCTNNGCCTCACTCAACCCTGACATGAATAAACGTTCAGCTTGACGTTAAAAATCAGGTTCTCTTAGTCTGCCGCTAACGTTAGCTCAGCTTGTGTCTCCGTGAACTTCACTTCCAGACGTCCCATCACTAAAATCTTTCATCCAGTTAAAATATAGAGTAAAAAGCACCAAGATGGGCTTAAAAATGTGGCTTAAAAATGAATAAAAAGTCAATTTATGACAGCTTCGGACAGACAACGGTAACACGCTCAAAGGAGAACATGATCACAGGACACTACAGGAAACAAATGTATTTTTAAAGACTAAATATGTGTTGAAATACATTTTTAACGAAGTATTGTGGAGCTTCAGAAATATCGTATTCTACAAATTTAACAAAACATATTTGTTTGGTACAGATCCTCCTCTTCAGGCCTAATGAACACACATCTATTTCAGGTTATCAATAAAAAACAAAGTGTCATATTATTATGAAAATGGTCCATGTTATATTTTGAGTTTAAGGCCTTTCTGCACCCAGAGAAAAAGCAGATGTAATGTTGTTGGTTGAATGGAAAATCAGCAGGACTTTAAATGTGTTTGTAATTAAATTAGGTGAAATATGACACAGAGAAACGGCCCTTTTATTTAATTGTCTTTCTGTTTTTTTGTGGACATTTTGTGATGATTTTAAATAGTGTTTCAGAAGATTTTACAGCGTCGTGATCCAGGAACCTTTATTAATTAAATTCAGCTTAAACTTGTTCTCCTTCTGGGTTTTCTCCTCCCTCTTTCTCCTCGTCTGTTTCTTTTTGTTCACTTTGCTATCATTGTTTTTCATCATGCTGCTTTTATTGCTTTGCTCCTGTGTTTTATCACTGTGCAAATAAACTGGAAGTGAAATCATAAACCCCGTGCAGCCCCCTCCAGAAGCAATAATCCGCTGCCAGGAATAACATGTTTGTGTCTGGACTCCAGATAATCCACATTCCCCTCACGGTGCTCCGATCGTAACCGAAATACACCTTTCAGTACAACAATTCATCTGAATCTCTCCGCAGAAATCCCCCATTAAGGCATTAACGAGCTGAAATGATCTTACAATGGT
Organism: Notothenia coriiceps; assembly: GCF_000735185.1. Classification (NCBI taxonomy): domain Eukaryota; kingdom Metazoa; phylum Chordata; class Actinopteri; order Perciformes; family Nototheniidae; genus Notothenia; species Notothenia coriiceps. The sequence continues at coordinate 25,782 of NW_011348827.1, forward strand.
TTCCGCTCGTGGGCAACTGGAAAGTAGAAATTACAACAAATACAAATTAGAAACTCAACAGACTCCATTTCGTTGATTGATTTAATTGTTTATGCATTTTCAGATGGGCACAGAATATAATGAACATCCATAAAACACATTACGAAACAAGAAAACATTAAAGGGGCCCTATTCTGCTGATGTTCAGGTGTATATCAGTATGTAGTGTCTCTACTTTAAAGAGTCCTCTCCTGCTGATGTTCAGGTGTATATCAGTATGTAGTGTCTCTACTTTAAAGAGTCCTCTCCTGCTGATGTTCAGGTGTATATCAGTATGTAGTGTCTCTACTTTAAAGAGTCCTCTCCTGCTGATGTTCAGGTGTATATCAGTATGTAGTGTCTCTACTTTAAAGAGTCCTCTCCTGCTGATGTTCAGGTGTATATCAGTATGTAGTGTCTCTACTTTAAAGAGTCCTCTCCTGCTGATGTTCAGGTGTATATCAGTATGTAGTGTCTCTACTTTAAAGAGTCCTCTCCTGCTGATGTTCAGGTGTATATCAGTATGTAGTGTCTCTACTTTAAAGAGTCCTCTCCTGCTGATGTTCAGGTGTATATCAGTATGTAGTGTCTCTACTTTAAAAAGTTCTCTCCTGCTGATGTTCAGGGGGATATCAGTATGTAGTGTCTCTACTTTA
>NW_011348828.1:0-14628 GCF_000735185.1 Notothenia coriiceps
TGTGTGTGTGTGTGTGTGTGTGTGTGTGTGTGTGTGTGTGTGTGTGTGTGTGTGTGTGTGTGTGTGTGTGTGTGTGTGTGTGTGTGTGTGTGTGTGTGTTGTATCGGATCCGGATGGTTACTAATTCCGGGAACACCATGGGTGTTACAAAGTTGACTAAATCATCCAAAATTCAATGAAAGTGGTGATCAGCAATTTGACATGTTCAAATGTCTACTGTGAAGGATATCATAAAGCTTTAATGCAATCGAATGTAAAACAAAAAAGTTATGATTGATGAAAGTAGTGAATCGGTCAGATTTGACCCGAAGACAACAGGAGGTGTTTGCTGTTCACTAGATTTACTGCATGAAAATGCATGATATTTTACAACTTATATAATTTCTATTGCTTTATGTTCTGGCTTTTTTTTTTGGAGCCCAATACATTTATGTATTTCATTTATTTTACAAAAAACTAAATGCAAAATAAACAATTTCAAAGATTAGTTTAATTGATAAGATTATAAATACTATTTAGTCTTTTTATATTTTTGTCAAGCATTATATAATATCATATCGTAAATTATGTTGATTGTGATCATTTTCACTCATCTGAGACCATAACAACCCTATTCTGGATAAAAAAACTTATGTTGTAAAGTAGTAATTATAACTACAGTATAGTGGAGCAAACTGTTCGAGATGTGCCTGTGAATTTAAGTGGAGTAGAAGTACAAAGCAGCACTAAATATAAGCACTTAATTACATGTACTTTAAACTTGTACTTTAGGTACAGTACTTGAGTAAATGTTCTCACATTCACCACTGCATATTGCACATTCCTACAAATGATATAAATACATGTTGGAAACCAGGACTCATGATTCCTGCTAGAGGTTGATGAGATGTGGTCTGTGCACAGAGGCTGATTAGTACTTTGATTTTATGTGTGCGTGAGTATGCATAACACACACATACAGCAGAAGGTTGTGTAGTGTTCATGTATAACTTCCTTTGACACACTCCAGACGTGCGGCCATGTGCACTGCTGGCCATTCCCTCTCTTGGATAAATATAGTGCATAATGCAGCCAGTTAGTTAACACTTTGGCTGAGTAGGGGTTTGGACCTTTAACCAGCCGCCCGGGTTGTATTATAGTAACAAAGAGTCATCAGCATATTCTGCAGCTGGACCCTGTTGGCAAAATCTGGATCTGCCAAACAGTTGTGCTGATGCCTCTGTCACTGGTGCTAAAGTGATTCAGACTTGAGGACATGATCATCATTTCTGTGGGAAAGAAGGGGGCGTTTGAAGATGGACATAGTGTAAGGACATGGCGGTGAGAGAGAAACTCCAATGTGGGAACTCCCTGCACTGACGTCACACGGGAGAACGGGGACTCACTTTAAAACTGTGTGACAAAGAGGTGCATGTTCCTCTCTGCTTTCCATGACTCAGGCCTTTCCCTAATACAAACAGTAGTATGACCCAGCCAGAGTGGAAATAGCTCTGGCCTGGATGCTCCACACTTAAAATAGTCCCTGTGGGCTGGACTTAACAGCCTCATGTCTCCTCCCACTTGTAGCAGAGAATAAAGGAGTTCATTGAGCTGATTTCCCGAAGAGGGAAGGGGAGTGTAAGGGAAATCAAATCCACCATATTAAGATAGCATCAATGTAAAATGCCATAACTGTCACAAAAAGGAAAATGTTCTCCAGAGCTGCAGTGTAAGAATGTGTCACTGTTGGCCCAGTTGACCTGGTCCTGTTTTTCTTCTTTATTTTTTCTCTGTTTGGCATGGCGTGGTGATATCCTGGAGAGTTGCTGCAGCTCAGCGCTCTGGCCAGATGTCTGAATAACAGCCTTAACTTATCGGGCTACTCTGCATGTGTGCTTGGTGCACGCACATTAACACACACATAGAGTGAGCACATGACGACTGAGTTTTAAAGAATGAGGTGAGACGGGAGAATTTGGGGATTAGTCAGCGATAAGCGCCTTGATGGAGGACTCCAAAAATAGCAAAACATGAAGGCAAGTGCAGGTAATGGGATGTACCTGTTGGCAAAATATAAAGACAACAACATCATCTTAGCATGGAGTATGGAAATGTTAAGCTTATTGAAATGTGGGATTAGTGAAAGTGTGAAGAGTAGCAGTGGCATGGGAGTAATGCTAAATGTATGTATGGGATTGTGAAATATACTTACAGACTCTCCGGGGAGTCCGGGTGGACCAGGGTGACCTTTCTGTCCCTAAAAAGGCAAACAGAAAGAGAAATGAGAAGTTAGTTCTAGAATAAAATAATCAACAGGTGACATAAACACTAAAACTGTTCACAGACAAAGAAAAACCAGAACAATTGAGTTTTGTGCAGAGTAGAATATGCATGTTAACGATAAAAACTCAGTGCCATATGCAAGGAATCAATCTGCCCTCCTGTCAGAGGATCAGACTTTCCACTGGCCGTGTTCAGAGAGAAATGTAGCTCGCTGAGGCCGTGCCAGGATCCTGGCATGTCGAGGATATAAATGCCTTCCTGTTCGAGTCAGATATCTCTGCAGAGCAAACTGCAACACTGAAGACAGCCTGACATAGTGCTGCCCTACAGTTCTGCTGACTGCAGCAACACGGACCCCCAACAAAGAGCGGACGGAAACTAAATCAAAGGTGGGAAGACGTGCCATTCAAAACCACAGTTTAATAGAGTGGGAGAGCAAAAAAGAGAGACAGGAAAGAGGGAAGGAAAACAAAATAAAAACAGAAGGGCAAAGAAAGGAGAGCCTCCTGATGTCCCGTTTTCCTAAACCACAGCTCCAGAGAACCGGGCCAACACTCCCAGAGTTCCTGTAAACCGTCTTTCAGCCCTGAGCTCTGACTGCAGCAGCATCTCTTCTCTCATGATGCTACCCCATCACTCCCACTGGCTTTCACCCTCATCCCAACACTTTAAACTGCAAACGTCAGCATCATACTCCACGTTCAGCACCTAAATCAACAAAGTATATTTTAGTTTCCTTTTCCATCACAGACCCAATCATTCATCATTGTACCATTCTCTCTGCATCCAAGACAAATCAAAGCTCCTTTCATTTTTGGAGTATGTCTTGCTACACCTCACATCATATGCTGACATAATCAAAAGAGCACTATGAGGAGACGCTCGAAAATACGTGAGTAATACACAAACAGAGATGTTACAAGGTGCTGAGAGAGCGCTGTAACGCGAGTGGAAATGTGTGTGTGTGTGTGTTTTCCATCAGTTTGTGAGAGCACTGTTGGTGAGCAGTGTTCTGGGATGGATGCAAGTGCTGACACATTGCGCCTGTTTAGAAGATTTCCATTTGATGTTGGGCAGTTATAATATCGTGATGATGAATTCATGTTTGTCTGACTCGCCTACATGTGTCTGAATCTGAAATATTTTGCCATGAGCCTCGATTTCTCCGTCAGGTTGGTCTCCAGCCCTCCATCTTTCAGGAGATGTAGTGATCCAATGCCGTTCTCATGAGACAGTAATGGAGACTGAGATTTCTTGCAGAAATATATCCAAAATCAAACAATTTTCAATATATTATGTCTGTTTTTAAAATGTTCGAGGCCTCAACATTCTTCCCTTAAATTCTAAAACTGTCAAGGATTTTAATGACTTGGGGGAACTATTCAAGATACAAGTGATGGACCCTCTATCCTTTCCTAAATTGATTTCTTTACTACTAATATTCTTGTGTGTATTTTCTTCTTTAATCAGTCTTTGTTAATCACATAGAAAAAATGCATAAAAGTGGCAGGATAAATAAAACAAAACTGATAACCTGTAATGTAAACACCTGCAATGTGTGCACATGTATTCATCAAACCGAGGAGGAGAAACACACAATACACACGGCGTTCAAGCACAAAGACACAGGTACATTGTCATCTAATGACATAACATAGTTAGTACAAACATGTGTAGAGGCTTTTGTTCCCAGGCTGTGCTATGAGGTCCATGATCCACACACACACACACACACACACACACACACACACACACACACACACACACACACACACACACACACACACACACACACACACACACACACACACACACACACACACACACACACACACACACACACACACACACACACACACACACACACACACACACACACACACACACCGCCCCCCACCTCCTAACCCCACCCGGTCATCTCTGATCTTATCTCGCTCATTAGAGCTCTCTAATGAGAACGCCCTTCCCACCGGCCTCTTGTGTTTCGCGACACTTGTTTAATGAGCATGTGTGTTCAATCAGATAAACATACCCAATGCTTTTCATTTAGCTCGCCGCTAGCTCTTTGTAACACTTTTGTCCACCACATGTTACCCCACTGTGTCGAGGAACACCCCAGGGAAGCCCATTTCAGAACAAATGATCATAAAAGACATATTGTGTCTGCAGAAGATTTGTGATTCCTCTGACTCATTACCAGTTACCATGTACCCACTACAGCTGTCCTCTACTAAAGTATTTGAGCTGAGTCTCAAAAACTACAAACACAATTAAGTATTTGGTACAATCTAAAACTAAAGTCGAAAACTTTAAATATATACGCTCACATAGGGGTGCAAAAACATCTCATATGGAATGTTATTTTTCTTGAGTTTTGAAACAAATCCTGACATTTGAAAAAAAGTGTAAAATTGTTTGTGGTCTAGAAAATAAAAAATGGTACTTATCCCAAAGTCTCTACCAGATTCAAGACTTTAAACCAGACAGAACACATGTTGTTGCATTTCTCCTTATCAAATTAAAGGTAATCTATAGTTAACAACTGTACACCACAAATGATGAAGATGTGTGTTCCGCTGTCTGGTAGCAGAAACACACTGCTCAGCTCATTCATCTCTGCCTTCATCCATTCTCTCTCTGTCTCTCTGTCTCTCTCTCTCTATCTCTCTCTCTCTCTCTCTCTCTCTCTCTCTCTCTCTCTCTCTCTCTCTTTGTGACTTCCCTCTGCAGCGTGGGGCCAGATGATTGCTCAGAGTAATTTCATGGCTCCATGCATGTTCTGCACGTACAGCCCAACATAAAGCCTCTGCGCGGATGTCTTGCGGGCACAGACGCACCAAACAACTGCAGGAACCTATCCAGACAATTTGGCTGAAATCCACCGCGGCGGAAGAGAAACGTCTCATCTCCAGACGGCTTCGCAATTTCAGAAGCATGTTGTGCTTTAATGCAGTATCACTATTAAACAGTGGAAGACAGATTTGTTGCTCTTCTTGCAAAACATGCAAAGAAAATGATGGTCGATTTGACTTATCCCATAATTACAATGATGATTAGCATGTGGATTTGTTAGTTTGAACAGCGGGTTGGAGCTAAATGGAGAGACTTTGGTTTGGAACAGCTCTTTGGGGAGCTTCAGACAGATTAGTGTCGTACAGTAAACTGTCTTGCATAAATGAGGAAAAAGAGTATGAATAATACACTGTGTAGCTCCTGCAGGGAAACTACAGGAGATCATTGTGCTTTGTATTTGACGGATGTTCTTGTTAGGAGAACGATGGTTTGGATTTAGTTGAAAGGAAAATCCTCTGCATAAAAACTACAGCAGTCAGCAATTCATAGTACATTTGCTTTTCTACTGTGTGCTAAGAGGCAATGGAAATAGTACATAGAAGTCTACCAACAGTGTCTTCAATCATTGACCCTAAAGTCCTCACACATGTACATGTGTGTATGTAGGAGAATTGCACATGTACATAAAGGAATTTATCATAAACAAAGAGCCAACATTATGTGTCTCAAGAGGGTCATATTTTCACAGAATATAACATAACAAAAACTGAGTGTACATGAGTGTTTATGGATTATGGACTCCTGTAGCTGCATATGGACTCTGTAACAGACCTTCAGGGACAACACTTTTATTCCTGTAGCCTCCTGTAAATCTGATTTACAGAATATCTCTCTTCTAATGCAATGATACAATAATTTAATGGTATGAGAATCTGCATAGTTTTGATAACTGTGATCAAGTTGAATATTAACATTGAACACTTTATGACTACATCTAGCAAAGTTGCTAAATAATTTTTTTTATTTATTCTAAAGGTCCCCTGTTATACTGTTTTTCATCAATATATATCTGAAGTGTTTTGCTCGAAATACCAAACAGATCACCCATTTTAACATCCCATAATCCACTCTGCTTCAGCCCTGTTTCCAAAGTGCTAATTCTCTGTCTGTTACTTTAGATGAAAATAAGGAGCCCCTCCCCACGCCCCTCTGAGAGAGATTTGGATTTTCATCTAAAGTAACAGACAGAGAATTAGCACTTTGGAAACAGGGCTGAAGCAGAGTGGNCCGGACACCTTGACGCCCCTCCCGGGGGTGGGTAGGGGGCCGAGGGTGACACAGCACGTGGGGGGCAAGGAGTTGGGTCAGAGATCCACATGAAATACTCTCAGATTGAGGAGAAGGTAGACAGATATTTGGATGGTGGGATGTAGCTTCAAACTCTTTGTTTCTGTCATGAAATTGGTTTATAGATGATTATTCCTTCCTTCTTCAAAGGTTTTCTGGCTAAGCCTTCCAGGGAGGGGCTTTTGGGGACGGTGGCGAGGTGGTTCACATTTACCAATATGCTGGCTACTGTAGATCTCAACTCTGTTTTGCTTTCAGACAACAGTCCTGTTCATTTCTCAGCCAAGGCTGACAGAAACACACACCAGCGGAGGAATTCAAAGTGTTATGATACGGAGATGATCTGCAATTACTCATGAAGATGCCGTGTGTGGTGTGTGTGTGTGTGTGTTGTGTTTGTGGTGTGTGGTGTGTGTGTGTGTGGTGTGTGTGTGTGTGGTGTGTGTGTGTGTGTGTGTGTGTGTGTGTGTGTGTGTGTGTGTGTGTGTGTCGTGTTGTGTGTGTGTGTGTGTGTGTGGTGTGTGTGTGTGTCTGGAGGAAAGGGGGGTTGTGAAGAGGAGTCAACAGGGGGGCCAGGAAAACCACACCATATGGTGAAGCAGCTCCACAGACCCATTTTCCATAAGCTTCTACCCCAAACACCAACCCCAAATACTTCACCACCACACACACAGCTGATGTATAGGGAAATAGGTTAAGTAGCATGAAAGCTGAGGTTCTCCGGACAGACTTTACCCCCCGCCCCCCCTTCCTCTTTCTAGTCTCATTCACAGTAGCCACAGTCTGCATCGGCTCTATCCCAATATGATGATTGATTGAGATCTCGATCACTGTTTTGATTATGTTATTCTCTGTTTGGCTGTTTCACAGGGCGCCGCCGGTCCCCATGGGAACCCTGGCCGACCTGGTCCACCTGGGCTCAAGGTACCGTACACACACACTTAGTCTAACTAATGATTACAAATCTGGCTTTTTGTTCAAAATGCCCTGCAGCCGTGTTGATTTTTCCATTACATGATTATGTACCTCCCTCTAATACTTATTTAATAAGAAGTTTATGATCTTCTCTTGCCTCTAAGGGGAGATGTTCTATATTAGCTGGAGTCCATAAAAGGCACCAAGGGTAATAGAGCTTTGTGGCTAAAGGATCAGGGTCATTTAAGTTCAGTGCAGCCACACCTGGACATTTGTAGACATGAGAAACATCCCAGCACTACATGTGGTGCTGCCAGGGGGAAAATCAGGTTTACATTTCCGTGTGTTTGTTTGTGAGAGAAACTCCCTCTGGAGGGAACACAGGGATTTGAGCCTTTTCAGACAATTTACATGCACACAAACCTATCGAACACACTTCAGGAAAGGAAAAACCCCAAAACTAATAGGGCCTTTCTAAAACATGACCGTAAGAAAAGAAGAAAATATAAAAATATATATATCCACATGCAAAGCATATCTAATTAAGACAAACATATTTATACAAAGATATATAAAAGACAAAGACGTGGTTACCACTGCACAGACCACAGACTGGTTTGTGTAATGTAAGAGTGTTTTTTTGTATTTAAGCTTGTTTAGCTTAAAAACAATTATCACTATTGAGCTTTAAATCTACAGTAGTGGTAGCTTTACTTAACACAAAGACTGTAAACAGTGCAAAAACCTAGCTTGGCCCTGTCCAAAAGTCCAAAATTCCCTTACCAACCCTTCTGCATCTCACTAGGTGATCTTCACTGTTAAATACTTAAAGGAAAAAACACTGACCTCCTAGAATCTCTTGGACATCTTTACACTCTGCCAACAAAGCAATTTGTTAGCTTTATAGGTGCTTAGTAAGTGGACGTTATATTGGATTTTGTTGGCATTTCCAAATATGTTGAACTATTCCTTATATGATGAAAATGTTCCTGGTAAATAATAATGATAACAAAAGTGGGTAAATAATTAAAGTTATGTTACTTATGGCGCATTTCCACCGCAGGCCTCGCTCGGCCTCGCTCGGTTTGGTTAGGCCTTATTAGGCCCGGCTCACTTTAATGCTGCGCTTCCATTACAGTTTAGGAGCTGGGGCAGTAACTATAGTAACGCAGTGTAGGCGGAGCCGTGACATCATCTTCAATGAGCACCTGTGAGCACCCCAGAAAAAACCACATCATCAGTCGTTAGCTGTTTGCATTCAAGCTCCTCATATCTGTTCAGAAACTAGACAAAAGTTAAACAAGTACAAACCACTGAGTGCCTGTGTTATGGCGAATACAGTCGCTGGTTTATTTATGTCTGTATAGGCCGTTGTGAGTGTGGACGGTCGGAGCATATAGCCTATATTGCGTTAGCTTAGCCGATCTCCATTTAGACAACAAATCAAATCAAGTTTTATTTATATAGCACATTTTTAAGCGATTTTTGGGCGAGCCAAAGTGCTGTACATATAATAAAAATACCCTACAGTAAAGACACTGTACAGCAAATACAACGGCACCGTTTGTGCAGAATATCAGTATGAGAAAACGACACCCTCTGTCCTTAGACCCTCACATCGTACAATGAAAAACCTCCGGAGAAAAACCCACAGTTTAAAGGGGAAAATGGGAGAAAACCTCAGGGAGAGCAACAGAGGAGGGATCCCTCTCCCAGGACGGACAGACGTGCAATAGATGCCGTGTGTAAATTGAAGAGATAATACATTTTACAGCGTAGGTAGACCAAATGTTTGGAAATGCATGTGTCTATAATAAGAAGATCACACATTTTAAAAGGTTTTTCTCCTGCCGTCTGTCTGCAGACTTGTCAAAGCATTAATTCATGGTTTTTACTAACCGGTATCAGTATGTTGTTACGGCATCATTTTGAAACGTGTATTACAATTAAATCACGGTCAAATATGTTCGTCTTGTTGTAGTTGTAGCCCCCTTGACAGCGATTCTCTCTCTAGTTTAGCAAACTCAGCCCGACTCAGCCCTATTTGTTGGCCTCGATAGAACCACGATTTAGTCGGGCCAGAAAAAAGGTGAAAAAGTAGCCCCGGGCCAAAACTAGGCCAAGTGGAAGCGCAACCAAAAACGAGCCCTGCACGGTTCGGCACGCTTAAAGCGAGCTCCGCGCTGCAGTGGAAACGTGCCATTATACTCACACAGAATGCCAGATTCAGGGGCATACACTAAGTACTTGATTAATACTGGGCGGGAAAAAATTGAAACTGTGCCTGTGAGCAAATTCTCAGCAGACTGGTGCCGAGCAGACTTTTTCTACCTGGCAGGTGTGTTGAGAAAATAACTCTGAAGCTTTGATTTCTCGGGGTGCACTGCAATCTTTCCTCTTTCATCGTTAATAAATTAAATAAAGTTGTAAATAGCAGGGGTCCATGCACTCAGCACTCATTTCCGATCCATAGCTTTGATATGCTGAAGCCACGTTATTGTTACCTGCTGACAATGAAGCTTGCTGTGCGTGACCTGAGGGGCACTAAACCCATGTAATGCTGTTCATCTAAAGCATCTGTAATGGGAGTCTATCAGCTACATGGCAACTCAATCCTGTTGTTTTGCATCAATTGTAGCCTATAACCTATGTATGGAAAATGTAAAGGCAATGGATTTACACCATCGCCCTTTTTTTTGTCTAAAATAAAAGGTGTTATTCAGAGAAATTCACCCACACAATGTCCTCCTTTGTATTTTTCTTTCTTAATCAGGGTAGGAAAGGAGACCCTGGCATGTCACCTGGGCCAGCACCTAAAGGAGAGAAGGTAGTTCACCTTTTCTTACACGCTACATTAATTTCTAACAACGTCCTGCTTGGCATGCTCCTTAATGCTGCATAAGTGCATTTTGATGATTGTGCTTTCTGTTTTAGGGAGACTCAGGGATTACTGGCCCGTTTGGACTGACTGGCCAAGAAGGTCGGAAGGTAAGAACGAGCAATACTCCTAAATCCCTTGCACTGAATTCCTTTCAATAAAATGTAATTCATTTATGTTATATGCTTGCCATAAGAGCTAAACCACCAACAACTGATGCTGTGTGTCAGCAAAGCGCTTACTGTAGATGTGCAAATTGAAAATAGTACGGCCCTTGAAGAGGTTTGGGAAGCCCAGGAAAGTTACAGTCAGCATTCCATCAACTTTTGTGTCTGTTGTGATGTGTGTATACTGTATAAACTCACTGATCTTTGTAAAGTAAACTCACTGGTCTTTGTAAAGTAAACTCACTGGTCTTTGTAAAGTAAACTCACTGGTCTTTGTAAAGTTCCCTAGTTGTACCCTCTTCCTTAATCCTCTCCATTTCCCTTTCCTCGTTTTTGCTGTGCTCACCATTTCTTCCATCTGTGTTGGCTGGATGCAGCACAGAGGGGTTTTTAATGTTGGCAGTAAGGATGTCACGAGGGATGAAGGAGGAGTTGTTTTGTCATTAGGGAAATTAGGATCATGCACTCGTATACAACATCACCACTGTCTGATTCAAGAGTGTAGGGAGAAAATAGTGGGACAGAGCTTCTGGTAGACAAACATACAAAGAGTGAGTCCAACGGGAGTCCATCTTTATATTATTGTGTAATATGTATTGTCTGTATTCTAATTATATTCCATAAACACATCTATTGCGCTTCTTACAGAGATGGATACTGCATCAGTTTCTCTTCCTTCTCCAATTTGTTCTTTACTAGCTAGTGAACAATTTAGCAGAGAGGATGAAACAGTTAGGTAATGGTCAAAATGGTTAGCTTAAAGTTATGATAACAGTTCAAGTTGTTAGCTAAAAGTAAAAGTAGTTGAAATGGCTGGTGTTAAATCTATCGGGGAAAAGTGTTAGGTTAAAGTCTGTTGGAAAAAAAATAGCCTAAAGTAATGTTAGTCAGTTAGCCAAATGTAGTAAACAGAAAAGAAGTTAGCCAAAGGAAACATTTGAAATAATTATCTAAAGCGATAGATAAACAGTCAAAATAGTAACTTTATAGTTATAAACCTAATAGAAAGGCAGTTAAAATGGTTAGCTAGAAGTAAAGGTAGTTAAAATAGTTAGCATTAAATGTATCAGATAAAGCATCAACTGTTAGCTTAAAGTAGTAAGCTTGTTGACTAAACCAACCAAACAAATTTCTTATAAAAACAATACTGCTTTTTATAATAGGGTAGTGTTAAATACAGTTGGGGAGCTTAGGGTGTCTTGTGTGGTGTTCAGGTCTGTAGAAAAATAATCTTTTCCACTATTCATATACAATCAGATGTAAACACGCGTCTCAAGGTGGCTGAAGATCTCATACACTGCTTTCCGTCAAAAAGAATTGAGCCCAATGATGCTCACATTTCAAACAAAGCAGAAGAAGTTGTTGAGTAATTGAATTTAGCAGGTCGACTATTTGCATTTCAGCAGAGGTGTAAAGTGCCTCTGTATGTGTCCAATTACATTTCAGAGTCACAGAGCTCTGCAGTGTCAGACTGTAGTTGGATGGCTGCCTCGGCTATAACATATGGCTTTTGTTAGCATTTGGCTTTTGTCTGTGTGTCTCTGTGTCCAGTTGTATGTCCCTGTCTTTCGCTTTAGTTTTTACACACTCGGGCAGAATGGAAAATGTAAAGCTTGTGGAAAACATTTCTTTCAAGCTCAATGAGTCTTGGTGGTGAATTGACAGAAAGTTTGACAGTTACAGAGCCGCAGGTGAGAGCGTAAAACAACTTAATGACGTCTTATAGGCCTACTGTTGTTTAGCATACAGTCGGCAAGTGTAAGTGGCCTGTTTATAAACTGAAAGTGTGTACTTCCTAAGGGTTTAAAACATATATGAGCAGTGCAGATTCTAAGCAAATTGTCTCCATGAAGCCCAAGGATGTATAGAGTGTTGCAAGGAAGAAGAATTTTTGGAAGCCAACCCGAAAGTTGGCATTGCCCAATCAAATGGAATTTCCCTTTTTTCAATAATTGCATAAAATAAGCCCTGTGGCTAACAAAGGTGTATGATTCTTAAACATTTTGTTCATTCAGACAATGTCATTTTTAAGTGTTAATGCAATCAGCAGAAATAAAAAGATAACCTAAAAAAGCAAATAACTTCAATGTCACCACCATTTAACTAAAGAGGACGAATGTTTGATTTGATGTTTTATAGTAGTCTCATTTAGCTGCTTGTTAGCAAATGCCTTGTTTAAGCCATGCGAAAGCTCCAAAATGTCTAAGTGTGGTATTTACTGGCACATGTTTGGTCCTAAAACAAAACATGATGATCTCTTAAGCTTGTGCTAACTACCGACATTAATTGAAGCAAAAAAGTTTGATTTCAACACCAGCGACCAAAAGTGGAAAAACGCTGACTAATTTCTGGGCTTTAAGACTTATTCCTGCAACACTCTATTAAATCAGCCCCTAAGGAGTATATCAGATATCCGAGTATCACTTCAGGAAGTTGTTGCCATGGCTTCTCCATCAACACACACTGACATCATCACAGCATGCCTCAGGTATCGGTCAGTGAACCACAGACATGATGACTGTGATGGAAACTTGTAAAAATTAGCCACAAGAAGTCAACTTCCTTTTCCTTACACAAACACAGAGCGTCTAATTTACCCATTTGTGCTAAACAATGCACAATAGATACAGCTGTGTTTCACGCTGTTGATGTTAATGCATCTTGAGCCCACATGCCTAGCACCATGACAGAGATGTGAGTCAATGTTCAGACAGGCGGTTGTGAAACAGGCTTTGTTTTGTTCTGTTCGTTTTGTTGGTCAGCTCAGGTGGAATGTCTCAGGCGCCCTGTCCTGAATGGATGCAAGGTCACTACAATATAAAAACATCATTGATGAATTTCATTGCAATTATAGAGGGCCACCCTCCCATCAAGCTTTTTCTTCCTCTTCATTCCTCATTTGTTTGGATCGTTACTCCGAAGTTGTGGTTTAGGAAAACAGGCAGCTTTCCCTTTGTTCTACTCCGTATTTTTCCCTTCCACCTTCTCTGTCTCTGTCACACACAAACACACCCAACACACACACACTAGCTCTTTATCAGCCTTAGCTTGACACTTCAACCGGGAATTCTGGAATTTGGCTTCTGGTTTTCCATGGAAAACTTTAATGGAGAAAACAGTGGTGCTTTGAACGTGCGATAGCAGAGCGTGATTTTACACAGGCAGACAAGCCAAGCATGTTCCGCTCTGAACAGCATTTCTTCTAGACTCTCAATGACTTTTCAGTATGGTGGGCAGGGTCAGGGAGAGGGGACACACACTGGGCCAAACCTCAAGTACAAGGCCGCATTAGAAAAGCCACAAGTCTTAACCTTACTCCCTCTGTGTCTATTCCCTCTGCGAGTAGATCTGCATCCTCTCACTGGTTTGGCTGCCTTTTCTACATCTGTCTTTCACACTACTACTGCTTTTTCTTCCCTAAAGCCAAGACATAGTGTACAGTAGCAATGTTACCAGTGCTGGATTGTAACTGATTACATTCACACAAGTAGGTATTACTTTGAGGTGCTTTTATTTCATTTTCATGCAACTTCATACTCCTCCTCCACATCTTAGAGGCTAATATTTGACATATTAGCCTTATTATAGATTACAATGTACATCTCTTTCATGTCCAGTTAATATCATGCATTAATGATAAACTAAAGAATGAAGTTTTCCTTATTGTTTTGAGAAAGTTCTGCTACATCTCAAGCTAAATCCTGTCTTTAAAACGCCTTATCTGCTGCAAAAGGCCAAGCTGAAAACATGGCTGTTTTTCTGTCAATGCGTTGTTCTCACAGGACATGAAGATCTGATGCATTGCTGTAGATTTATCTACAGTATAACAGAGTTTAAATGACAAAACCTGGAGGTATTGCAAGATATTGGAATTGCAGTTTTTCATGTCTCTTCTACATCAACATGTGTCCCCTCTTCTTCATGTCTCTTCTACATCAACATGTGTCCCCTCTTCTCCATGTCTCTTCTACATCAACATGTGTCCCCTCTTCTTCATGTCTCTTCTACATCAACAACATGTGTCGCCTCTTCTTCATGTCTCTTCTACATCAACATGTGTCCCCTCTTCTTCATGTCTCTTCTACATCAACATGTGTCCCCTCTTCTTCATGTCTCTTCTACATCAACATGTGTCCCCTCTTCTTCATGTCTCTTCTACATCAACATGTGTCCCCTCTTCTTCATGTCTCTTCTACATCAACATGTGTCCCCTCTTCTTCATGTCTCTTCTACATCAACATGTGTCCCCTCTTCTTCATGTCTCTT
>NW_011348828.1:14673-21172 GCF_000735185.1 Notothenia coriiceps
AAAATGATATTAGATTATATTTTCCCCCTTCCCCGTCTCAATATTTTGTAATTGTCTTGGTGTAGAATCATGAAATCATGATTTAGTATAAATATAACAACAATTGAATAATCTCTTAATATGATTTCTGGATTAATATAGTCTTCATTTACTCTCTGAAAATCATGATTTATAAACATTATAAGGCAATGATTTATTAATAATTATTCTTATAGATTTAGATTTAGAATCTTGTTATCATAATCTTTCTATTATACAATTAAATGATTTGGTTTATATAATCTGAATTGAGTATCTCAGTCTTAATTTTGATATTTTACTATTGGATCATCTTAAATTTTGTATTTATATCCTAAATATGCGATCACATCCATGGTGGATAAACACACATTAGTCACATTGTCTTTGGTTCAGTATCTTCATATTCTTGATAGTACATGGCAATCTTGTTTCCCAATCCTCACTATCTTGATTTGTTCCCTATAATATGACCCTCTATTAATCTAAAAGTCTATCATCTGCTGACTCACAGAATGGAGTTAATGACTCTGCATTTGCACAGTGATCCAGAAACACATCGAGTCTTTGGGATGAGATTATTTTGGTGGGTGTTTCATGGCTCAGGAATGCAGAGGAAGGGAAGTGTTTTGTGCTAACCGGATGCCAATCCATTTAGAGGAGAGAAGGAGGGGGGCTGTGGGATTAAGAGGGTGGCCGCACGAGTGGCCTGAATACAGTCACGATCGCATTCAGCTGTCACTGCCACATGTGGGCCTGGTACTGAGAAGCGGTTTTATAATATTGAGTGACTGTTTTTCTGTATCTTTTTATCATGAATGTTTATAAAATCCTCTTTATTTGGTATCGTAATCTTGATTTCGTATTTTATAAATCAATGAATTGAAGAATATAAGATTAATTTGTATCTTTGAATCTTGATTTCGTATTCTGTAATCTGGATTTTGTATTATAACATTTGTATTAAAGGTGACCTATCATGCAAAATGCACTTTTGTACGTCTTTTATACATGAATATGTGTCCCCGGTGTTCCAGGGAACTCACTAATGGCACATTTCCACTGCAGCGGGGTAGCCCCGTTTAAGCGTCCTCGCTCAGGCCTCGGGTTGCCTCGCTTGCCGTCCGAGGCCGTGGCCATTACAGTTTAGGACCTGGGGTAGCAACGCAGTGTAGGCGGGGCGATCGGCTTTTTTTTGGCCAATGAGATGTAGGAACGTCGTCACCTCCTCGGTCGACCACGGTGTGTTTTTCTTTGACGATGCCATTTTTGTAGCTCCTCCGTTTACAAAAATGCTGTGTATAAAAATGCTGCAAGCTTGCTTCTAGATATATATGTGACGCTAGGGATGATCTTGCGCGCGATCTTGTGACGATTCTCTCTGACCAATCAGCAGTCGAGAGTGTTGACGTCACTAGTTCAGCCCTGGCCCTGGCCTGATAGAACCACGATTTTATGGGGCCGGAAAAAGAGGGAAAAAGTACCCGCTAGCCGGTGCTACGCTATATGGAAAGGCCACCAAAAACTGGCCTGGCCACTTGAGGACGATTAAGGATGCTTAAACGGGGCTACCCGCTGCAGTGGAAATGCGCCATTAGTGTCAGAAAACACAACCCTCTCTATTTTCCTCCATACCCAAATCTCTTAAAAAGGGGCTGCAACGGATCTGATACAGACTGATCTAGATTTGAACACTTCTGTGACGCCACAGAAGTGGCGCTACGGCGATTGGGCCAACTCCACCAATCAGGAGGAGACACCCACGGACATTGCCGTTCGAAAGCGCTAGAGACGCTGTAGTACATATGCCAGGCTTGTAGATGGTGCTGCTCTCACAGAATCAGCCAAAGCAAAGACAATGTTAAATTGAGCGAAGTGAGGAATGGCTAAAATGCATGATCTGTTTGGTATTTTGAAAAATAAAAAGTATAAATATGCCTTTATATAGGTATAGTCCTACACTATATTATTCAAATATAGCATGATAGGTCCACTTTTAGTTAATGTGTGTATATTCATGTATTAATGTATCATTACGAGCATCTCATAATCTTGAGTTCATATTTTGTTATATTGATTTGATGTTTTATAGTCCATTTTATTCCTGACTTAATAACTTCTAATCATGTTTTAGTTTTAAAAACTTAGATTTTGTCTCACGTAATAATGATTTAGAATTTTACTTTCATTTTTTTGTGTTTCATAATCATGATTAAGTATTATACTACTTTTACTTTGTATCTCATTATTATTTTAATATGCGATCATGATTTAGTGTTTTAAAATCTTGATTTTGTAAATGATCACCTTGATTTAATGATTGTTAACCTAATTTTGGGTTTCTTGATCTAGGGTTTACTGATCTAGATTGCTTTACAAAACTCGAATGTAGGGTTTTAGAATCCTGATTTAGTCACATGTTCATCCTGACACTCCTGATGGACACACTCGATCTGCCTCTCCAATGTAAATCTTTTCAAACTCAGCACTTTACATAAAGACACGGACAGATGGGTCTGCGTGGAGGAGCAGGGAGGTCGCCTGTTGAAAAGACAGATAAATATAAATATGAGAGCTGTCGAGGAGAGGAGGGCGGCAGACACTGGAGAGGCTTTCATTTGTCCTGAAGTCAGTGGCAGGCGGCAGACCCTCAGCGAGGATCTGCCGCTGACAGCATGTCCTTCCACACAGCGTTGGTCTGTCAGAGGCCAGAGGTCACACGTTAATATGATCACAGGAACCTCCACTGAGGATATATTTAGGGATGCACTGGTATCGGAGAAGATGCCGGTGGCTGGACAAGTTCCTGACATTTTGGAAGAAGACACTTGTGGTTTGTACTTAACTGAAAGTGAAATAAAATGTTGGGCGTCCCGGAGAAAGATCAGCAAGAGTTCAACTAAAAAATAATGAATTATTTTAAGATCTTAAAACCGTTACTCAAACCGGCTTATCGTGGGTCTTATTTCACATGGTTATAGAAAACTGGGAAAAAACACAATATTTCTCACCAGGGTAACGTTACAAGATTTGGCATTTGTGCTGCATTCAGGTGAAGTTTGAACAATCGTTAAAAACGTCCTGACTGGGAAAATTCACAAGAACCACGTGAAGTTGGAGAAACACTTAAAAAATGTTCAATAGCCATACCGATCCACTTTATATTTGAATGAGCTCTTCCTTAACTCATGCTACCTTGCTACCTTCCGGCAGGTTTTCTGAAAATCAGGCCAGAAATGTTTTCGTAATTTCCCTTTTATCTCTGACAGTAGTTAACTGTTTTCAAATGTTGTGTCTTTCCAGCCTGCTCCAGTACCAGCACCAGAACCAGTTAAAGCACCAGAACCTGTCCCTGAACCAGTTAAAGCACCAGAGCCTGCTCCTGAACCAGTTAAAGTACCAGAACCTGAACCAGTACTAGAGATTGTACCTGAACCAGTTGCAGCACCAGAAGTAGCTGCAGCACCAGAACCTGCACCAGAGCCAGTGTCGGAACCCGAATCTGTCCCCGAGCCAGAACCAGTATCGGAACCCGAAACTGTCGCAGAACCGGCTGAGGTTCCAGAGCCCGAACCAGTATCAGAACCAGAACCTGTCCCAGAACCGGCTGAGGTTCCAGAGCCCGAGACGGTCCAGGAGCCTGAACCCATCGTAGAGTTTACACCAGAACCAGAACCTGAGATTTCCCCAACCAATGGTGAGATGCTGTTACTTCATTCATTATTACAAATCATGCAGCAGGGATTTTAATCCAAAAACCACATATTAATTAAAGCTTACAGGGTAAAACTAACTGCACAATCAGCACTTTAAAGGTCCCATGTCATGCTTTTCCGGTTCTTACCCGTCCCCTTGTGTGTTATGTAGCTTTTTCTGCATGTAAACGGTCTGCAGAGTCACAAACACTCAAAGTACACCCTTTAACCTTTCTATGCTGCCCAAGAACGCCTCGTTGGAGATTGCTCTTTTTTCATTGTTCTCTTCCTGGTCATAGTGACGTAATGGCTCATCACACACACACTCACTCAGCCTTAGCTTTTCTCAGCCGCGGCTCTGTGGATCTCTGTACACACACACACACACACACACACACACACACACACACACACACACACACACACACACACACACACACTACACATACACACACACACACACACACACACACACACACACACACACACACACACACGGCATCTTCATGAGTAATGCAGATCATCTCGTATCATAACACTTTGAATTCCTCCGCTGGTGTGTGTTTCTGTCAGCCTTGGCTGAGGAAATGAACAGGACTGTGTCTGAAAGCAAACAGAGTGAGATCTACAGTAGCAGCATATTGGTAATGTGAACCACCTCGCACCGTCCAAAAGCCCCCCCTGGGAAGGCTTAGCAGAAAACCTTTTGGAAGAATGAGAATAATCTATAAACCAATTTCATGACAGAAACAAAGAGTTTGAAGCTACATCCCCACCATCCAAATATCTGTCTACCTTCTCCTCCTCTGAGAGTATTTTCAGTGGATCTCTGACCCAACTCCTGCCCCCCACGTGCTGTGTCACCCTCGGGCCCCTAACCCACCCCCGGAGGGGGTCAAGGGTCGCGCGAGTCAGAGAGAGCGGAAAAAGACCCACAATTGCTTTAAGAGCTGGGTCAGCGAGTTTCACTGAGGTGAGTCAAAACAAATCAGGAAGCCATTATATTCCTGATCTGCTCTACAAGCATAAAAAAACAACGTCTACCAATATATCAATACAGCCAGCGCTTAATTATCCACAAAAAAGGAAGCAGTGTGGGGTTTGGGTAGGGTTATACGACTCAACAAAAAAGCCCTTTGAGTAAAGTTCAGAAACAGGCAGCGTGCAGACATGACAACATAAAGGCCTGTTGCTGTAACTGCTCTTCCTTCAAAGGGCGCTTTGATGACACCAATGTCTGATTCATATGAGACAGAGTTTTCATGAATGAACAGGACGTAAATGAGTGTACAGGTGTTGTTATAACTCATGTGAAAAAACGAATTCCACACTGCCCTCTCTTGCAAATAATTATAGAACTGTAAAAAACTTAATTTGGATCCAATCCAAAATGTATTGAGTTCTATTTTTTAAACCTTTTCCCACAAGTTGCATGTACTTGGGCCAGTAGTCTTGCTGAAAACGCAACAGAAAAAAATATATTTTGCATTTTCTCTTTAGCTGAGGATATAATACTCCACAGGATTTAATGAGTAAGACAACATAAGACAAGACAAAACAAGACAAGACAAAACATAATACCATCCAATAAGGTGAGACAGGATAAGATCACCTGGAATAAGTTTTGAATAAAGACATAGAAAGATTCAATAAAATACAAATAAATACAAATCAAATTGACAGTAAAATACAAAATTAAAATGCTTCACATATGTATAGATATCAATAATTGTGAATTTATTAAAAAATATATATTGTACATACTGTGCAAGTCATGTGATTGAACATCGTTTTTTTTTAGAGGGGGTCATTCTTTGGTTATGAAATACTGGTAAACATGATCTGTTTTTACCTTGTCATGTTTTACAAAAGGATTCTCAAGGTTTAAAGACGTACTGTAGCCTCTTTTCGTCCCACGCTCACTTCCCCGCCCCTGCATTCAGGTTTCAGCTGGTTTTCTCTCGCTGTGTCCAGACAGTGTTAAGGGACACTGTTGTGCCCTGAATAAACTAAAACAAATAGACATGCTTCAATTACATGCTTCAAATGTAACCATGTGGTTTACCGCAGCCTGGGCACTGGCTGGCACAGACATTTGGAGTTGCCTCCATGTCGTGTTCCCTCTCTCGCACAACAGGTGTCTAATTAGAGAAGCGCAGGGTTGGTCATACACAAGCTATCAAATGAAAAACCACCAACCTTTGAGCGGCGACGCAGGGAGTTTCTGCGGCTGCTGTGGTCATAATGCTGCTAGCTCTGCACATTTCATTACCATTCTAAAAATGAGAACAGAAATCTAAAGAAATGATGGCTCCTAATGTTTCATGCAATGTGTGCTGTCCGCTCTAAGGGAAAAAATATATATGCTTCACACCATATGTGAAACCAGAAATATTGCATATACATTTCTGGATCTTAAATGTGGACGTTTTACATCACTCTAAAGGTTATACTCCCAGACGGAATATTTTAGACAAGGCCCTGTTTTAATGGGAGATGCTGTAAACAGGGCCTGACTTTCAACACTGGCTCGTAAACATTTTTTTTTTTTAAATGTATATACAGTCAGCGTATTAAAGATAAAAGAGATTCTGCATGGTGCCATGCCAAATAAGAGCCGAGGGGGCAATGTCTGATAAGCTAACATTAACATCAAGAGCATGAGAAACTGCTGGACGTCTTCTTAATTAAAGATCCCAGTCATCACACACACACACACACACACACACACACACACACACACACACACACACACACACACACACACACACACACACACACAAACA
>NW_011348828.1:21211-26914 GCF_000735185.1 Notothenia coriiceps
CTACTGTACAGGGCCTCATCTGTGATGTGACTTATAGGCTTGGACCTTAACCTTATTTTCCTGGGGAAATTGGACCGTAAAAAGAAAATCAAAGACCAAATAAGAAAGAACACCAAAGACAAATGGTCCGAAGGAGATTTCTGTGAACGACGAAGGCGAAGTAGACTGATTATCAATAAATTTTAGGGTCTACGGTGCATATCCTTTGATCTTGTTGATATCTAGACGGAAATAGTCCGCAATTTTGGTGTCGGTACATGGTAGTAAGGGAGCGACGTGGTAAAAAATTATGCTAAACTTTACAAACCGTATTGCAGATAAGAACACAAAGGGTGAGTCAATAAAAGTGGAACAGTAAAGGTAATACTTTATAATGAAATAACAAAAATTTACGGATGTTCATATGGAAACCTGATGACATGTAGAAGGAAAAAAAAAATTAGACCAGTACGTACTACATAATCGAAATTATACAACCCGGTTATCAACATACTGACCTAAAAGCTGGTCATCGAAGTAAGTAGACGAGAAGAGCGAGAGACAAAATTCTTCAAATGACATTGACATAAACGAACCGGACGTTTGGGACACGCGGTGAAAAAGTGAGTCGTTACCGTTTCGAGAACGTTGAAATTACTTGTCAATTTATAAGGAGAGAGGATGTTCAAAAAGCTCTTTATTGTTTTCATACTGCCTGTGCTGCAGCACCTCTTTTCACCCTCTGTCTGTAACCAGAGCCCAGTCTGCTCTGATTGGTTAGTTGGCTGGCACTGTCATTAGTCAACCGCTTAGAGATGTCCCGCCCCTTAGCCATTACGTACAATGTGTTGGAGCGCTAGCCGATAGAAGCGTGTTATATAGTGATGTCACTTTGTTAAGGAAGTAAACAAAGGAGTCCAAAGGAAGCGTTTCAGGCAGGGAGGGAGTGTGTGGGAGAGAAACTCCCTCTGGAGGGAACACAAGGATTTGAGCCTTTGCAGACCATTTACATGCACAGCAACCTGTATAACACACTACAGCAAAGGGAAAACCCCAGGGCCTCTTTAAATGTGTTATCTTAGTTTTCATCGTATGCAGAGTGACAGGTTATGTTAACTATTATTTTATTATTTAGGATTGTCAAAACATTGAATACAGATATTCATCGAGATGTATCCCTTTTTTTTGTGAATTTTAGATTTGGACAGTCCTGGAGCTTTAGTATTTCTAATAAAGTCGTAATTGTCAGGTTTCTTTATGGTCATCATTGGAAATGTATCCTACCAAAACCTTTTTGGAAACGTTTTAGAAATCACCTGAATTTTTCGATTATTAACTGTAACAGTCAAAGTTTCCGTTTCTATACGTCCATGTAGGAGTTAAATTATCTTTACGTGCAGGTGAAGCAAGGCGGTGAGATTTCATCTAGTGACATAGACATGAAGTAGTTGAACAGGTAGCATGAGGAAAGATGGGCGACTCGGACAAAGACCCTTTTGACGCAGCCGGCTCCAGACGGATCCTACAGGCTTCAGATAGAGAGCGCCCGCCTCACGTTTCCTCTCACACCCTCCTACCACCGCCGTCACCACCCACACTAGAAAGAGCTTGTGTTGCCTTTTTCACGGGACTCCTAGCTGAGGGCTTCTGTACTGACAGTGGTTCCCTTGGCGACGGCGTCTCACACTCACATGTTTGGGATCAGAGGTCAAGGTTCATGGGTGGTGCTTGGTGGGGCTCAATGGTGCTCTGTGTGTCATCATGCACAATTCCAGTAATACGAGTTTAAAAAGGGTTGTGCAAAAAAAGATTTTTCCTTAGCAAATTCCAGCTGACTTAAGTTGATGGAATTTGATGGAATAAGCTAAATGGAAGGTTTGCTCCAGCTTTCCACCTGCAACATTAGTGTTTTATACATATAAATGCATAGATAATGAAATACATGTATTAATAATGAAATAGGTGAAATGCAGAGACAACATGTCACTGTGTGTGCAGTGCTGTGTACCTACTGTATGTGTGACTTCCTTTGTTGTATTTACTTATTTACTACTTATCTTTTTGTATTCTATATTTTAATGTGTTTTTCTATGTTTATTCCTGTCTTTTGTATGCACCTGTTCCTATAAGAATTTATTTTAAATGTATGAAAGCCATGTTGTTTTAAATATGCTACATTTTCAGATAAAGTAGAAAAAAAACCTAAAAAAAATGTTTGAGACTAAACATTAAAATCATCCATTCCCTATTCATTTGTCTTGTGTGTAAATGCTTGCACTTTGAATTGCCTTTGTGTCTGAATTGTGCTATATAAACAAACTAACCCTAATCTTAACATTTATCACTTATCCAACAATTATAAACCTTTATAAGGGGCAGATACATCTTCAGGTGATTCATGGAGATATCCATACTTTGGAAATTCCCCCTGTCACTTGCTCTCCCTAACCGATTCCTTCCTTTAGTTTTTCATACGAACATATGATGTTTATGATTATTCCATCCTCCAGAGACCCACCCATTCATTTGTGTCCTCTGTGGAGCACATTGGGTTTTGGTCCATTATTTTGAGGTTACACATGCCACAGCATTAGGTCCAATTGTTCTTCACAGAGGACATCCTGGGCTTTTCAGACATGTGACATATATGTGGGGGTGTGGCTTTTATAAAAGATAATTTCATTGTATTTCAAAATGGCGTCCATCAACACAAGCACTATTTATAGAAAGAGAAATGGTAAGTTTGTAATTTTGTAATTACCAGTGTTGTGAGTTCAACATTTTAATTAATTATAGTAAGGGAACATCTTAGGAGACAGTGTAGTGAGTTTTCAGAGCAGTGTAATACTTATTTCATAACTAAATGTTATGAATGTCATCTGAGGAGGACATGGGGATTTGCTAACTTTTTATTTCCCCCATTTTACAAACACAAATGGAGTCCACTATGGGCCAAACTAACACGTAGGTTTCTGTAAGGTTCATGGCAGACGGACGCAGTGGGAAAACATACATCAAGTGCCTCAAGTGTCAGATGTATCTCTGCATTTCGAAAAAGGATGGAGTACTACCAATGAGGGCTCAATATTTGTTGCATTTGTTGTTGTGCTCTAATGTTGTCTAAATGTACTTGTATGTTAATGTTGTTTGTATACTATGCTTCACATAACTACCACCCAATGTCCTCTACAAAGGACACACAATAAAACAAAAATAAAAATATTTGTTTTTAGTTTGTGTTAGTCATTATGGATACCACCCGAATACCACCCTAAAGACTTGTGTGATAAAAAAAAAAGGAAATTTGAAACCTTTTTCTTTCTGGGTCTCAGGAGGATAATGCAGCAACACCCGCTGTGAGTCTGCAGCTCCGAACAACCTGCAGCAAATATCCAGAGTTCATTTATTTCAGTGATGAACAAGTGGATTATTTTCCACTAATTGAAACCACACTCTTTTATCTGGCCAAGAGGACAGACATGTTTGTGAGTGTGAATTTTGCAAGTGTGTAAGTGTATATGAGGCTATCAGTTTTGTAATTAAACTTGATTAATGCTTCTGTTTACAGGAGGTCCATAATCTGACTCACTCTTTATATAGGCTCATAAACACAGCCACATATGTCTGTGCTGCAGGGGCGTATTCACTTCTGTGTGTGCGTTAATCACAATGACACTGGTTCAAGTGGCATGAAAAAAAACAAGGGTCTTTACTAATTGTTATTTATTCAACTGGCTTGTTTTCATTGTTTGCACATTGCAAACCAACCACTTCCACTTACAATCCCACATGAAGCTCAATAGCTGGTTTGCCTTGGTCGACTAAGATCTGAGGATCAGTAAATCAGTGTGAGGTGACACACTGCTGAGGACTGAGGGGCTTTACCAAGGACAAGTTTAAGTGCAGCTTTAAATATTTGTAAGTCTTAGCAAAGCAAATTCTTCGGGACCCTGAAGGTAAATATGGTGCATATTTTGAGAAAAGCCACTTATGGGTCATATACAAATAGTTTCACTCACTCATATGAACATGTTCACACAGATCTGTCTTTAGATTTCTAAGCCTAATTAAAGTTTATTCCAGGTTGGTTCATAAGAAGTGTGGCCTGGTGTTGAGGAGCTGCAGACAGGTGGGAGGTGCTGAGGGGGCTTAAGTAGCTCTAATTAGAGCCAGACAAAGACCTTCTTATAAATCTATGGTTCACAGGGACTTTAAACGCCTCTCAGACACAGACTGACAGTAGGCAATAATTAGGAACACATAAAAAGACACACGCACATGAATCCATGGATGTAAAGTGTCAATAATTTGCAGTCATGTGATGCATTTAGATGATTCTGTGTCAGGATCGACTGAAAAGCTAGTTTGTAATGTGTGTGTGTTATTAAAATGGTAAAAGAAGTGCTAAAACATGTTGAGTCTGTCTTTATTAAATGACAAAAAAGCTGTAGATGACAGCTAGGCTGTGCATTGCCATGCTAACATGCTAACATGCTTACAGTAATACCGCTAAAACGCTGTTCATGATGTTCAGCAGGTATAATGTTTACCATGTCAGTGACCATGATATCTTTTTGTATGTTCCTTCCCTTTGTGGCTCACTTGAGCTTTGTATGTGCTATATGGAAAAACAATGAGGTCACCTCAGTTATGACAATTCATCCTGAGGGGAACATGAACATTTAAACCAAATTTCAAGGCAATCCATCCAAACGCTTTTGAGATATTTCACTTAAAAGTTAAAACCATAACTTTCTGAAATGCTATGTTATAAGAATACAAGTCAGGTGATCATTTTTCGTGGCAGTTTGTCCAATAAATGTTGAGATACTTAGAAGTCAGTCTGAATCCATACAACAGATAGAAACAGAGGAAGTTCCACAAAGAGTGAGACTATATCTGTTTAACTGGCAATGGAGAAAGAGGCCTTACATTAGTGCAGGATGGGATTCCCATGAAGTGTTGCTGCAGCTCAGCAAGGAGAGAGTCCAGCGCCATGTGTTCCCTGTCTGTTTACAGTGCTTTTATTAGGCATCCTGTGGCACAGCCAGCCTTTTGAAAGGCCCTCTTTATAGGAGCTTTCCTGTTTTTTTTTTGGGGTGGGAGGTCAGCACTCGCAGCCCCATGCTGAATATGGTCAATCTGCCTGCATAGGTAAACTGTGTGTGTGTGTGTGCGTGCGTGCGTGCGTGCGTGCGTGCGTGCGTGCGTGCGTGCGTGCGTGCGTGCGTGCGTGCGTGCGTGCGTGCGTGTGTGTGTGTGTGTGTGTGTGTGTGTGTGTGTGTGTGCGTGTGTTATACTAAGTCCCAGGTTACCTATATCTATGAGGAGGCAACAACAGACAGACCAAAAGTTTAGTTCCCAAAATAAAAAAAAAAAATACCTCGGTTCGAGTGTATTCGCACCAGCATAAAGCCAAATGACACCATGTCATACACCTATATGGAGACGCACACAAACACAACAAACACAAAAACGATGACGGAGCGCACTGCATGTACGATTGCTTCGGGGTTTGTGTTGTCAGGTCATTTATTGGGCGGACCGTCTCCCACTAAGTCTGTCTGTTTGCTGTCCTGACATAGACCACAAGGGTCGGGACGTTCCGTTACAGGGTAAAGAGCGGTAAAACATGACCAGTATGACTTATGATACCACGTCTATGTCCGACGAAGACACAGTAGTGACCTACGATATGAGGAGGGGTCGGGTTGTGTGTGTGTG
>NW_011348828.1:26959-27176 GCF_000735185.1 Notothenia coriiceps
ATCAAACAGGTTAGTTTCCCACATACCTTATTTCGAGCTATTTTCCAAAATCCTATGGAGAAATCCCATTGCTTTGTTGTCGAGGGAACCCATGCGCAGTTTAATTCCGGGTAAATACGTCATCCCTGCAGGGCCAGGCATAAGGGGATATTTTAAGAACTAAGATATTCTTAACAACCAAAATGTTGACTATGAAGTCAAAATGGCAAAAATGAAG
>NW_011348828.1:27206-38002 GCF_000735185.1 Notothenia coriiceps
TTCCCATTGCTTTGTTGTCGAGGGAACCCATGCGCAGTTTAATTCCGGGTAAATACGTCATCCCTGCAGGGCCAGGCATAAGGGGATATTTTAAGAACTAAGATATTCTTAACAACCAAAATGTTGACTATGAAGTCAAAATGGCAAAAATGAAGTCAAAGGATATATTTGTTGAGAAGAAAGTTGAAATGCAAGGCGTAAGAATATATTAATCTACACAGAAAGACACTTATTTCTTGCATTTTGAGAGTAAAGTGAAAATAGCACTTCTAAATGTAGAGGATGAATTGCACTTGTTCTTTCATATACTGAAAGTTTGTCTTAATTCTCAATATGTCTCTCATCCCCTTATACCTGCCTTAATAGCCTTTTGTGGAGGTTACAAATGGACGTGTGTTTGATGTTTCTGGAGGTGTTTGCGAGAAACTTTAAGGACACTTACCCTCGGACCCTTCTTGCCCAACAGGCCGGTCTTCCCCGGAGGTCCAGACAGTCCCTGAGGAGAGAAAAGGCAAACATAAGATCTTATTCAACAGCCAAACAATTATTTTCCTATCTTACGTTATTAAAACCATCAGGTCATTCAGACTCCTCTGTGGGCTGCACCGACAGGCTGCACAGTGGCTGAAGGGTTACAAAAGAAAGCGACACCTCTGAAGTCATTCCGCCTCAAGGTGATAAGATTTCAGCCTTATCCATCAGGAAGTTCTTAGCCTGTGTGGCAGGAAACCGTAGCAACACTAGGAATAACAGGTCATTTCCTGCGCCACTCAATGGCCCTGTACTCATTGCGTTTTTTTTTTATCAAAAAAGAGGAAAAGTGAGAAGTGAGGATAAACAGAGGCTGCTGAGGCAAACAGGAGCTACCTGTCCTCTGCTCCTGATCTGAAGCATGCCCAAGCCTTGGAGCGGCTGTTTTCAAATGCTTCCTTCACTGTACATTCAAACCTTTATTTAAGTAAAAGTACTAAGTCATTATATAAAAAATGCTCTACACATAAAATTCTCACTTGAGTAAAGGTACGATCAACCACATTTTGTAAAAGTACCAAAAGTACTGATTCTGCAGACAAATTGCCTCCATTATGTGATATATATAAAACAAAAAATGGATACACAAATGATTCATCTTTATGACTTTCTCTATTACGTTATTTGAATATATTGTTTATCTTTTATATTTTCGTACCTCAGACACCACTGGTTTATTCTTTAGAGATTATTATTGAAATATATTACATTATCACATTGTCAGGTAGCATTTGACTGTTGCAGACATTATTCATGTTTAGGACTTTATTACATTTTCTCTAATATTTGTACATTTTCGACTTTTTGTACTTCAAATATTTCACTGGTTTATTATTAAGAGATAGGAAAAATAACTGAAGCTGTGAAATAAGTGGGGAAACATTTTTAATATTTCCGTTTTAAATCTAGAAGTATAAAGTCTCATTTAAATGACTAGAATATGGTTTATTGCAATTATTTCTGGGAAGAAATATTGTCCAACAAATGTAATAATCGTGACAGGTCGGAAATAGCTTTTCAATCCACACACCCTACTTAGTTGTGAAATAACTCAGTGTGAATCTCTGTTTTCATCCTCATACTGTTGGTTTGTTAAAGCTTTTACTGTAAGTCCGTATGAAAATGGATACGATCTGACTGTTGGAACATCAGAGAGAGGCAGCAACATTGACCAAACGCTCAATGACCTGGTTATTTAAAGCACAAATACTTCAATAATATTCATGAATAGAGTACTTGAGTAAAGTTACCTAGTTATTTTCCACCACTGTTTGTACTCTGCTGTTAAATCCGATGCCTGAGATAACATGGATATGAGGATCTGGTAAAAAGCAGCCCCATCTTCCATAAAGCTCACTTATTGTAGTGAGAAACGTTTACTCTGTCTGTCGTTGCCTCAGCTCATTTTTCACAAGGCCATGAACTTTAAGAGACAAAAGCAACTTCAAAACGACCCGAGTCTGAAGGTTAGTGTGATCGCAGCTAGTTTATCACTGAAGATTATAATTGGCCCTCACCATCTCCTCTCGGTCGACCTCCATGGCGGAGACCACCACTGATGTTACAGGTGGCGTAAAGACCCCTCAATACCAACACACACTGTCCATCATCACACTTCCACCCCCGGTCACACACCCCCGTTTGTTTGTCTGTTTATTTCAACTGTCTCTTTGCATCTGTCCATTAAAAACATATTTCTTTCTTTCGTTCTTTTATTTTATTTCAACGTGGCTTGTACGGTACTTTGACATGCAATACATTATACAGGAAATACTATCTAAACTTCCTACAAACTTCCAACAGTTCAAATGCAATAAGCTTCAAAGGGTCCCTATTGCGCTTTTTAGGGGGGTTCACTTTCCTGAGTGTTCTATAGGTTTCTGTGCATGTAAATGGTCTGCAAAGGCCAAAACCCATGTGCTCCCTCCAGATGGAGTTTCTCTCCTACACTCCCCCTATACACTCCAAAATCTAAGTTATTTGTGTTGTTACCTGCTGGAAAACACACATATTTTTGGGGGTTGTCCCCACAACAAGTCACACAGGGAAGGATTAACACAGAAATACTTATACGTTATAATATAGAAGCAATAGCAGTTCGAAAGGCTTACTTGCAACATATTTTTTCATTGGTGGTCAAATAATGTAACTAATAAAATAAAAAAGTATTCCACAGGAAAAATAACAGCTAAACTTCAAACATATTTTGATTGTGTTTATTTTTTACATTTGGAGCAGAAATGCTGCTATGATTGATGATTATGTTTAAACTGTGAATAGATTTTACTTCTTTTTTTTTAAATCCTGGAAAAGCAGCTCAAGTGTACAGAGTAAGAATACACTTTTTTTTCTCCAAAAAACAACAACTAGAGAACACAGAGTGTACATTTTCAAACTCCCCTATAATCTCTTTTGCCATAATTCTAAAGAAAACTGCTTACAAGATCTTATTGTGGCAACATACCCAGGCAGTCTGAGGCTACAACTGAACTGAACACAGAAGCTTGGTATTTGAATCAAATTTAAACTCACTTCTAGTGCAGATTCAATTCAAAATGTAATCGGATTCAAATCCCATCCCTCACTTTTAGCAATCACGAAACGAGTTCAGGACACACTGGGGAGCTAAAGCTGCTTCAGATGTGGAAATGTTCCAAATCTGAGTCTAAAATAATGTTTCTCCTGGCACCGAGGTGCAAAATCTGCACACTGGAAACAAGAGACCAAAGTCTTTCAGAAGAAGGCTCGTAATGCTTTAGGCAGCAAGAGTGATGAGGGATAAAGCTATTGGCAGAAACTCAATGAACATAAGCTTTCGCTGACTTTCATATTTGTGAAAATGTGTGTGTATGGATGAGAGTGAGTGTGTTTGTGATAAGGATTGAGAGACAGAGTTTTCACATGGCATGTGTGTTTTTGAAATTCAAACTATGTTGAAAAGGAAGCATGACTGAGTTCATCGGGGATCTCCAGAGGCACACCATGGCAACACACACACATGCTTACAAATGCACACACTTTGACAGGAAGCACCTGTTTAATCCCTGATATCAGAATCAGAACCAGAATGTGTATGTGTATTGTAATCATATGTATTCTCATCATAAGTCCATATGTGAGCCTGTCAAATGGCAGTATTTAAATCAGAGCCCAGACGTAAAGCCTAGAACATTTATACAGATTCTACAGCACATGCTACGTTTAGGCAGTTTTGTGTTTTCAGATTGGTTTAATTTACAATACCATTTAGGTGTAAATTACAAAGTTGTTTGGCCAAGGGCCTAGGATCAAATGTAGGGGGACGCATGAATTGCTGGGTCTGTTGTCCCTGCCCCTACACATTTGAGCCTCAAACCCTTAATTTCCTGCATTATGGTGACTGTTTATGAATGAATATATGGTCTTTTGTCAAGCAAAGGAAAACACTAAATTCAAGAGGCATGCAACAATTTAATAATATATTAGAATATAGTGAAGTAAGGCTCTAAGGCAGGAGTGTCAAACTCAATTTCATCGCGGGCCACATTAACATTATGGTTGCATTCAAAGGGCCGGTTGTAACTTCAAGACTATGTAAAAATAAATTTATAAATATTTAATATGAAATTAAGTATTATAGTACATTATTGCCTCTTCGTTGGATCATTTTCGGATAGGGTAATTACTTCAGAATTAACTAAGTCTGAAAGAAGAAGTCTAGGGCAAATAATTGCAAGTCTTTTCAGTGAGAATGTCACAAAATGATTTAAAAACAAAAGCCAAATTCAGGAAAAAAAAGGAAGTGACATTTTGAAAAAAAAATGAACATTATGAAAAAAAGGCAAATTCTGAGAAAAAGGCAACTACTAAGAAAAAAGGCATATTTTGAAGAAAAAAAAGTAATATTCTGAGAAAAAAGTAAAATTTGAGATGCATTGTGGGACATGTATTTTATGGGCAACGTGCTTCTGTACTGTAAATCATCATGTAACCGTATAATAAACATATTATATTCTTTGCAAGCTCTTGTGGGGCCACAGAAAATGAAGTCACGGGCCGGATTTGGCCCCCGGGCCTTGAGTTTGACACCCCTGCTCTAAGGCATCTCGTTTTGCTCTCAAATATGTATTCTCCTGTAGATCATCTCGTACAGCATAAGAAACACTTTATTTCCCTTTTTGTTTCAGGAATAAGTTATTTGAATGGGCATATGGAACCTATTCTCAATGAAACATACATTTCTATACTGTCCTGGATTTTATTCACAGATATGATTTTTTTTTTTAGGGAGATTTTGACAAGGGAAATTCAGTATTTTCTGAACATCCCAACCAACTCTAAGCCCTTGGTGTCAGACAGTCCTACAGTAAATGACCTTCTAACGTCCCTACATAATCATCCGTCTACAATCTCTTCTCTGTGTTAGAGTACAGCACCTCATATTGAGATTACAGGTAGTGCTTTCTAGATGGCAGTAATTTAGTTCAATGTAATGACAGTTAAGTTTGGCGTGGACATAAACATAGAGGTACGTTAGCCAACCCTTAACACAAATTACAGACTACTACAATAAATAAGCAAAGAAAACAAGTATCAAACACACAGGCGCTGCTCACACCTCACACTGAAATGACTCAATCACCAGCATTAAATGCAACACACCCTGAGGTGACACTGGGCACACCTCACACCTTGAAATGACTCAATCACCAGCATTAATGCAACACACCCTGAGGTGGGGGGGGGGGGGGATTAGTCAGGCCTCATGCAGACAGGAAGAGTTCTGCAGACAATATGTACTGTAAAGCTTAAACAAGTTAAAAATCACAAGCACAGTGGATTTGTCAATGACAAACAACTTGGACAACTTTTTTAGCTCCATATCTGCCAGCAAGATCTCAACAAAGTCCTTTATTCCTCTCTTTGGCCAACAAATGTGAGTGTGTATGTGCCTTTGCTCTCTTAAGGAGTTCAGTCAATATGCAATTGGATGCTAGGTGTGAAAATGGAAAGGGTGAAAATAGACCTGCCTCAGTTTTTCCCGCTCACACTCATTTACTATGAGCCTGGTCTACTTTTGCCTTGGGAAGCTGAATGAATGATGGTGTTTACCGACTGCCTTGACCCTTGAACTGGCTTTGAAAGAGGGCCATGATACCTCCACCAGCCCTCTAAACAAGAGGAATCTGGTGCAGAGACGGCAAGGCGTCAGAGCTGACACGTCACACCCAGCCTGGAGGCTTCTGAACACAGAGGAAGAGGAGGGAAGGGAAAAGTAGGTTTTCTAACCTGTGTGGGAAAACAGATAGTGCCACAATAACCTACATATCTCTGTGGTCTCCTATTTCTAGCAACAGACCACGAGAATTAAACCTGCTCTTTCACTGGCGACAAAGACCAGCACAGACTGGGAAGTCACTAATGGAGCATATTTCACTCACTTTAGCTACAAACCATTGAACATAACCGCCACAACTGACAAGCATAAACAGCCAAGATATGTTTCCTTATCCTGATTTTGCAGAACTTTTAGTGCAACAGGCAGGCTAATAAACAGAGCCAAGAAAGGATACTATACTCAGGGGCGGTGGGTAATTAAGGCTAAATTATTGGTCCCTTTATCATTGTGCAGTACATATAAAGAATACAATTTGCTGATGTTCCCTAAAAGCCAAATTGGAAGACTACTTCTACGATTAATTATGTCCAGCAACTCCAAATTCCAGCCTGTAGTATAAGGCTACGGTTTCATAGTCAACAAATAAATATACTAACCAGACAACTCATAAGAACGTAGTACTATCAGAGCGCTAACTATGTTTTAAATTCTGTCAGAAAGAGAGACTCATAGAAAAATCTGTAGAAGCATCTTTTTTGATGTTTAAAACCAGTATAATCGTTGGTAAAATATTAGCCTTCCCGATCCTGAGCCTCATCTGCCACCTATGACTATATTGCATCACTCTTGTTAGCTTCAGAAACTATTTATTCTATTTCTATTCTATTTATTCTCTTTTTAGTTGCAAGATTTCTGTTTACCATTAGGCACATTAGGCTACATCTTTAAAGCATGTACTGTTAGTTAGATCCAAAAAAACAGGAACTCAAGCCATGTATGCTCTGATGTAAATTGACTTCATTCTGGTGGCACACACAGACAAAGGTTAAGAGGTGCTTACCGGCGGGCCTGCGTCTCCTTTCTCTCCCATAAGACCCTCCAGCATGGAGAACAGAGTAGGGGGCACCTCCCAGCTCAGGAAGCCATCGGTAGCAGGGGGTGTCACTGGGTTGTCCGATGGTCTGGTTGGTCGCACAATGACTGTAGCCTTGGTGGTTTTGGATTGTTTCGTTGGTTTGATGACCTGTTTGGTGACTGGCTTGGAGGTCTTAGCAGTTGTAGTTTTGGAGACTGTTGGTTTTGAGGGGTTGACTTTAGGTTTCGTTGGTTTAGAAGGGACAACTTTGACAGGATTAGTTTTGGGTTTCAACGGAGTGGCTTTGGATGGAGTAACTTTAGGCTTGGGGGGTGTTTTCTTGGCCGTGGTTGGTTGGGGTTTCTTTAGGACTGTACCTTGGTATGATAGGGTAGAATCAGGTTTTATCTTGGAGGGTTTGGTGCTGGTAGTGGCTGGAATAGTAGGTTTCTTATTGTCCGTTCCTGCAATCATCTTTTTGGAGGGCTTTGGGGGAGTTGGTTTGGTGGGTTTCTGAGTTAAGACTTTAGAGGTGGTAGGGTTTGGCGCTTTTGTTGGGGTTGCTTTTGTCCTAAGTGGTGCTGTGACAGTTTCGGTCCTGCCCTTGGGAGGCGGGGAGGCCAAACCAAGCTGGACTGTAACTGGCATCACTGTCCCCAGAAAGGGTGTAGGAATGGTCCCAGTGCTGGGCTTTATTGTTTGGGTGGGGGCCACATATCTTACAGCCGATGCAGCAGCAGCGACACTCCTAGCCAGGCTGATCCCGGTGGTCTTCTTGGGCGTTTCCGGGCCACCACGTTTAGGGGTAGCAGCGGTAGCGGTGACGTTTTTACCTTGTGGAAGGATAGGTAACAAGGGAGGAAGGTTAGGCCTGTATGTGTCTGCTTCCCTGCACTGTTTCTTAATGTACCTGCAGTAGTTGTGAGCTGCCTCTGCAGAAGGGACCAGATCAAACTGGCAGATGGCTCCTTCAAAGTGAGCCGAGGCTTGCTGCTGGCTGGTCCGCCCCAGCAGGAAGGAGCCCTGGAGCTCCGGAGCCAAACCCTCCTCACTGTCCCACCCAAAGTCTGCATGGACGATCTGCTCTCCGCAGGAGGCATAAAGAGTCACTCTCTGTCCATTAATTCCCACCGCCAGCTGGTGCCACTGGCCATCGTGGGGCTCGTAGGGCAGTGACACCGAGGTGTTCGGCCCTGTGTGGAGGACCAGGTTGCTCGGTGTGAGCTGCAGACCCAGAAGGAGCTTCTTGCGGCCTGAGAGCACGGTGAAGAGGAAGGCACTGTTGAGGCGGTGCGAGCGCACACTCAGCACCAGGGCCAGGCTGGGCCAGACGGCCGCTGGGAAGACTGAGCGCAGGGGGGATTCAATGTGCGCCCGCTGGTTGAGGATGATCCCCGATCGGAACGGAATGACCCCTGCTGGCACAGAGCGCGACGGTTTCTCTCCCTTGAGCCCCAACTTTTGGAGGATGTCCACATCTGGATAAAGAAGAGAGGGATGTTAGACATGCATGTTTCTGAAGGTTACACATCATTGCAATTAGAAAAAACTGAATATGAAGTGATTTTAAAATGTATTTTAAGTTTTAAGATATAATCCTTCACTTCAATTCACATCCGTTTTGTTTATCTTTAATCATTTTTTCTTTTTTAAATGTATTTTTATTTTCTCACTGTACAGAGGTGAAAATAATTCCTGCCTTGATCAAAAACCTAGAAATACACTATTAGGAAATACGTAAATTCTGTACTTCAATATAGACATTTGAGCAACAATTTCACAAAATAAATAATGTTGAGCAAATATTATTGAGACCAATCATGTCAAAGAAACATTTTAGACATCTTAACATTATTAACAGGACATTCTCGACTCATTGTGAGATTAAGCTCTTATTGTAACACGTGAGACGTTGACTACTCTTCTTTGACAACACTGGTTTATAAGCCAATTTCAAATATATTACACCAATGTATTTCTTCTATCAGAACGGACAGGCGTGGCAGTATCACCGCCATACATCAGGTCTGACTGGTTTTTAGCCAACACAAACAGCAGTTCACAAAGTAATGGAGCTTAGACACAGCAGGGTGAACAGATGGGGGGGTGGGAAGGATGGCTGCAGCAAAAAAAAGGAATAGAAAGAATAATAAACTCAGTGGGTATGAGACTACCAAACTGCTTCTGTATGCTGTCTAGTGCAATTTTAGGGAAATAAATAAGATTATGAATAGGTCTATACGGACATAAAACTGTGCTGATGATAGGGGGGTAAGGAGTGACCTTGGATGGGCAGAGGTGCTGTGGTGGCCTTTGATTACAATGTCAGCGGTTTGCTGCCTGATGCTTTTCTCCAGCATGGCACGTTGACCATATGACTCTCGTGAAGCATAACACAGCCTTCCTAAAACAGATGTCCTCAGAATAGAACATGTTTATTGCTGTACATTCTTTTTCTTAAAGCTGCTCAGCCCCAAAATGCTATTCAAATACGGCCATATTTTAACAGCTCAAACGGTATATAAATTCATTTGAAGTTGTAAAGCCAAGCCAAACCAAAGAGTTATGGTTCCAAACGTATGATCTTTAATGATTTTGCCTTCCTGTCTTTGGTTGTTGTATTGGTTTTGATGTAAGATTAAGTTACTTAAGAGGAATAAATTCATGGTCTATAAACTTTATGTACATTGTTGTTTTTTGCATACAGCAGAAAATAAATGAAACATGAACACGAGAAACAATGCAAAGTGAGGCAACAGCTATTCACTACTCGCAACTGATAATCAAGTATCCCCATGTAAGCCACGCTGCAAGACAAAATGTGTTAAGGTTAAAGCAGACAGAACCATGAAGGCTAAAATCTTGCTATAGGACGTCCTCCTCTCTAAGTACCCATCTGGACAACTCAAAGGGGAAAGAGAAACGGTTGGATACTGAATAAAGCTCACAATATGCCTTTGTGAATTGTTAGTCACAAAGCTTAGCTTCTAAATTCCAAATGATAAAACGTCCAGATTATTAGAACATCAGATTGATGTACTGTATATTTAAAGGGGCCCAATTATTCTTTTTGGGCTTCTCCCTTTCCTGTACTGTGTTTTATAGTGCATGTAAATGGTCTGCAAAGGCTAAAATCCCAAAGTTCAGGGACATAGTGACATAACTAACACTCGTGCTTCTTCTGGATAGCGCTCCAACACATTGTACGTGATAGGCTAAGGGGCGGGAACTCTCTAATGGCGCATTTCCACTACAGCGTGGGGCGCTGTTTAAGCGTGCCGTGCCCGGCCCGTTTTTGGTTGCGTTTCCACTAGGCGTAGATTCGGCTAGCGGGTATTTTTTCACAGTTTTCTGGCTCTCCAAAATCAAGGTTCTTTCCAGGCCAACAATCGGGCTGAGTATGCTAAACTAGTGAAAGAATCGCTGGCAACTAGAATAGAATAGAATTCCTTTATTGTCATCGCACCAGGTACAACGAAATTTAAAAAGCAGCAGTCCTCGCAGTGCATTTCCACATAAAACAAATAAATTAGGGCCGGGACTTTAACGCGTTAATTAAGATTAATTAATTACACAAAAATTAACGCATTTTAATCGCACTTATTTTTGCACCGCGGAACGTTTCTCACTGGATGAGTTTCAGGGGTACCGATTATACTGGAGCACCAACTAACGTTCATTACTTCAGACAACAACAAACCACAGTGAACAATAGTCAAACATGAACGAAGAAGCTGATGAGACCGCTTTGGTTGGCCCCGTGGATGGGACATTTTGTTTGAAAAAACAGACAGATGGAAGCGTCGATAAGAGCACGGTTGTTTGCAAATTATGCAAAAAGGAATTTGCATATCACCGCAGCACATCAAGCCTCAAGTATCACCTCAATGCAAAACATATAGCAGCTAGCGTGGAAGCTAGCGTGGACGTTAGCCCGACTCGGAGTACAAGGACCCACACCCAATTACTTGCCCTCAGAAATCGGGAGCATTTCAAAATGCAAAATGGGGGGGGGGGGGGTGCTAGTGGATCGCTGGAGCTGTTAGATTAACGATTAACATGCTTATTGTAGTTGTAAGTGCACTGCCTTGC
>NW_011348828.1:38032-47715 GCF_000735185.1 Notothenia coriiceps
GATGACTTGAAAGGACTTGACTGTTTAAAATTAAATATTTGCGTTTGGTGTAGTGAGATATTACGTTTAGTTTTCTCGAAAAACGTGATTATAGTAATGCGTGCAAACCTGGCAACCCACTAGAAGGCAGGAGTCTCAGTTAACATGGCAGCGGCTAGCTTTGCTCCAAAAATAGCGAAGTTTGGATTCAAGGTTTATTTTGTGGATGACGGTAATAAGAAGAGAACAGCGGTATGCAGGGTCTGCAGCATAAAGATCAGTGACACGACCACCACAACATCCAACTTCATTCGTCACTACAAAAAAACCACAGAGAAAGGTGCGTGCATGTGTTGTGTTAGCTAGAAAGCTAACGTTAAGTTTAAGCTACGTTAGACTTGGTTTCAAATCGATTAAGCATTGCAAAGAGACAAAACAGTAAATTAACACTAGAACCGCCAAGGAATTCATTTTTGACTAACCCTGATACTGACGGGCTGTCAGGAGAGGGGGAGAGGGAGAGGAAAAGAGATGCCTCGTTTATTTCCCCTGTGTTATTATCAGAAGTTACTGTAAACTTTTGAATGATGTAGCCTATCTACTTTTAGTAGTTTTTTTAAATGTTTTAATTATGTTGTTTTTGTTTGTAGAAGTGCATCTTTCCTTGATTTATTGTAAAATGAATCTGAACTTTTTGATCTGTTATGATGATAAACTGAAGCAATTTCTAAATTAACCCAATTAAGTGAGTTTTAAATCGTCCTACTTAGTTTATAAGGAAATTATGAAGAGTAACAAATGAAATGATTTGAAAATGATATCTGTGTAGGTGCTGACGCTGTTGGCGGTTCTAGTGTTAACAGAAATTTAAATTAAATATGTGTAATGTCTGAAAGAAGAGATCGCAAGTATTCTGCATCACAAAGTACATGGTAAAACGCGACGAAGTCCGTCGACGCTGTCAGGTAACTCGTGACGGACGTCCGCGATTAGAGTCCTGTGGAGGTGTAGATTCTTGTGTAACGGTGAATATGGCTTGTCCTTTACGGTGCGGTTATTGTTTTTCGGTATAATATTTGAATTAAATTCCATGTCGCGGTGAAAGGCTTGTTAACACATGTGTTTTTGCCGTCCGTTTTGGCAAAATTTACACACAAAGGACATACCGCTATTGCCCGACGAAATAAATTACAGACATACTCAACAACCTTCACAACCTCCCTCGTCGTAAAATAAAACCTTTTCACAAGGGGAAAGGGTACAGACAACAGCAACTAACACATGTGGACCACGGGACACAACAGAGGAGGTGGGGTAGTGGACACCTATGGCCTTAACCAACTAACAATGACACCATATATATCCTTGGTACCCCAAATAATGACTATTACCTTCTACACTTCACTCTTATGACCACCCGCCGACCGGACCAAGTTCCTTTGTGGTCGTCTAACTTCCGACTACATTTAGTAATATTCAAGTACGAAATATTTTACGGTGTGGTCCTATTTTTTTTTTTTTTTTTTTTTTTTTTTTTATTTTTTTAGTTATATAACCTTCTGCAAGACTAGTGTAATGTAACCAGTCTTTTTCGGCGATGTTAACAGTGTAAGTTTTGTTGTCAATGTGTTGGATTGTCTTAATTTGTTTATCGTCTCTATAGTGTCGGGTGTGGTATACCTTTGTTTTTTGCAACATATTCTTGTTTTTTTTTGTATATAATGTGATTCTATTTGAAGTCATTATTGATCGTTGATTTCTTATATTTAATATGTAGGTGACGTGTGTATTAGACTTTATTGTTGGTATAAAGAGTCGTAGTTACTGTAGTTTTGCGTTAAAATTACCGTTGATTGGAATTTTATCCGTAAAAGGTGCCTTTTATTTTGCTTCAGCCGGTACAAAAAAAAGACGTCCCTCTGTTATCTGCGGTCGTATACCTACTTACCACCTTTTTTTGCATCCCTAGAATTGTTAAGTCTCCGCAAAAAACATCTTTATGATGCAGGGTTTAACACCTGGTTGCGTCAATAATGTGCAGAAAAAAATACTCTGACCCAACCACGTTNTAACTGTGTATGTAATGAAGATCATAGTGTGGGTTGAATCCATTTTCATAACCACTGTCTTTTAACTGATTTAATTGCGGAAACTGGGCTTATTCATCAGAATTTCCTATGACTTGACTTGCTTGACCCGAGCAATGACTTGACTTGACTTGCTTGACTCTCATCACAGTGACTTTGGACTTGCTTGATACTTGTAGGTCAAGACTTGAGTCTTGCTCATGACTTGCACATGGAGTACTTACTCTCACCTCTGGTTAAAAGGATGGACAGGTGATCTGACTGCCCTAGATGTGGTAGTGGTACAGACTTAAATCCCTTCTTAATGTTTGAATAGGCCTTATCCAGTGTGTTTTTATCCCTGGTAGCACATTTTATGTGTTGTACAAACTTTGGGAGAACTGTCTTTAAGTATGCATGGTTGAAATCACCAGCTATGATATGGGCGGCTTCGGGATATGTGCTTTGTTGTGAATTGATAGCACTGTGCACTGTGCTATTTTAGCATTAGCATCTGGTGGTATGTAGATAGCTGTTAATATGACAACGGTAAACTCACGAGGGAGGTAAAAAGGCCTGCATTTCACTGTCAAGTAACTTGACAGTGAAATGCAGGCCTTTTTACCTCCCTCGTGAGTTTACCGTTGTCATATTAACAGCTATCTACATACCACCAGATGCTAATGCTAAAATAGNACAGCTTTATGGTCAGAAATGGGGAATTCAATGACAGCAAGGTACTGCAAGGCAAATTATTTCATTTCACTCCTGGACTGCCTCGATATCACATGTCAACCTCCCAACACACAGGGAGTGATGCCAGCCATACGATAGAGAACTGTAGTGGATACAATCCGTTTCGTCTCTGTGTAAACATGGCCTTAGTTACCACAGACTCTTAGTAGAGCAGGGTGTCACGATGAATCATATACTTTTATCTTCTCTTAGTCATGATAATAGTTGGAACATGACTGGTGTTGCTTATTTTATGAGAAGAAATTGGTTTAAAAAATAGCCTAAAGAGAGAACAGATCATACAGAGCCA
The DNA here is from genome assembly GCF_000735185.1 of Notothenia coriiceps. Lineage (NCBI taxonomy): Eukaryota > Metazoa > Chordata > Actinopteri > Perciformes > Nototheniidae > Notothenia > Notothenia coriiceps. The sequence goes on from NW_011348828.1 coordinate 41,123, forward strand.
AGTCAACTAATGGTCCTATGAGAGGTCAGTTACCCTCATCAGCCTCTTTTAGTGTCAACTCATCCATAGGAATTTTCCACTGTTTGTGTGTGTGTAGGTGTGAGTATTTCTGAAGGTGTGTGAGCTCACGGGGCAGGAACTCCTGTGGGAACTCCTTTCAGGGAATCAACGAGTAGTCCAAAGTTGTACAAAAATAAACGGAAACTATAGTGGCTACTCAGTGAGGTTTTTTTTCCACAACCTTTGACTGGTCTCTGGCCTACAGACAGACTGTCAGAGATGAGAGATGACCGGGTGGGGTTAGGAGGTGGGGGGCTCCTCGTGTGTGTGTGTGTGTGTGTGTGTGTGTGTGTGTGTGTGTGTGTGTGTGTGTGGGTGTGTGGGTGTGTGTGGGTGTGTGTGTGTGACCATGTGTGTCTGGATGACCTCCACTGGTAAACAGTGGCTACCCTGCCTGTCACCAGATCTCGCCCCCGCTGGGCTTTCAGTCCACTTTCCAATCAGCCTCTCAGCTCTGCTGCACACCTGCATGCGGTGAGAGTGATGACAGGGACTTTGTTTTTGTTTGTTTTTTGTGTGGAGGGCATACACATGTTGGTTTTGGAGAGTTGAAGGATAAGTCTACTACATTATATCTGTCTTACAAACCACAACTTGAAGCTGTTTTTGTGTGTTTTGAAAAAAAGTGCTTCTGCAGACAATTTTGATGACATGGTATCAGTAGCTCAATTGTAAAGCTAACATGTTATTATGCAATCCTTTCAAAAATACTTACGTTTTGTAATCTTACTTTAAGTCATAATTTAGTTTGTTGATTATTTTTCATATATTTCTAATGACAGCAGTTTTTTCTGTATTTAAGCATTCTGTAAGATACTCTTTTCATGTCTAAATGCCAGAAGGGCTGCAACTAACAATTATTTTCATAACTAAACAATCTGACAATCATTTACTATATTAATCGATTTGGACTTCTCAAAGTCCAATATGAAATGTTGCTTTGTTAGTCCAAACCCAAATATATTCACTTTTTTATTATAATAAAAAGCAGAGAAAAAGCCAGAAATCTCTGTATTTGATAAACATTTTCTAGCATTTTCGCATGAATATTTTAATAATGTTTTTTCTACAATATTTATGTGTTGTTAGAAAGTGAGGAACCCATGATTCGGGATAACCAACTTTAGTTACTATATTCACCAAATATAACCAGCCAGAAGGACTTTTAACAACCTTGCAACAAAAAATGTGTTTCCAATTTGTTACCATAAACTGCTTCTAAGCATTAATAATGATTTTATGTAAATGGAGCGATAAAGCTAATCGCTACAGTTCATAAACAAGTGTATATAGCGTTCCTTATTAGGAAATTGCATACAATTATTTGAAGAGTTTGTTTGTTACAGTAATGTGTGACTGTCTGCTAACATCCTCTCTTCTCTTCCTGCAGGAGAGCCCTATTGCTCTGTACCGTATTATATTGTACTTGCTACCTGGGACTTACACAAGTACACCCTGAAGGTAAGACGTGACTTTATGTCACCTCCACTCTTCTCTCAATTCAGTCACTAACTTCTCTTTCTCTCCTCTTCTTTAAAACTGGAGAAGTTTTGGAATCTTCTTTGCCAATTTGGCTAAAGCACCCAAACACTATGAGAATTGGGCCAACCATTGCATGTTGAGTCAGCACACTTCTTTTTTTAGATATGTAATCAAGAGTGTTCTACAGTATTGCAATACTACATGGTACAAGTGATACGTTAATAATCACTTGCTGCTGGGATGCAAGAAAAATGTCAAACTTGATCTGACAAAGAGTATCATTGTATCGTATTGTTTCCTATGGTATTTACATTACATTACATTACATTTCGTTTGTTAGACGCTTTTATCCAAAGCGACTTACATACATTGAATACTGTGGACAATCCCCACAGGAGCAATTCGGGGTGAAGTGTCTCAGGGACAAAACGACATGCTGACTGCAGTGGGACTCGAACTTGCTACCCCCTGATTCAAAGTACACAGCCTCCCATAGGCTATTCTGTCATAGATCATTCAAAGATGACAGTTATAGAAACAAATTAGTCTCAAAACACTACTGTTAGCATATAAAATAACATTTAGTAGATGTGAAGTTATTTATTCAAGACACACAAATAACAACTTCCTATTTTATAATGAAAGTTTATCAGATGATAAGGTAATATCACCATGAAGAAGTGGAAGGAGTTGATTGTAGTATTGAACGTACAGTCTGTACTTATACTCTTAGGGCGAGTATAAGCACATTGTTTGTCTGTCCGGCTGCTGTACTAAAAGTACTCCGCACAAACAACAGACAGAAACAGTGAGCAATGAGCATACTTAGGAGCCAGAAAACTCCCTTAGGAGTTGGAGGAGACCAAAAATGGAGCTTAAAAAATGGTTTAATATCCAAACTGTTATTCTAAGTTTAATTAGGAAGGCAGGATAAGTAAAAATGGAGATGGATATTATAACCTCATCATTTATGTATCTTCTGCAACAGTAAGAATGTTTGAATGAATGAAGAATGGCAGTTAAAAATAGTTTTGGTCGGGTTTAATTATTTGTGTACATTTTTTGTATCGTTTGGCGGTTTCCCCTGATGAGAAGTCATAGATACAGTCCAGTGAACAGGCCCCTTCTCTCCTCCAATTATCATGATTGAGACTGACAGGGAATTCAATAGGCCGACACGCAGGCACTGAGAACTGATGACCGACAAACAAAATGTCATCTCGGTTCATTACAACGAGGCTGAAACATTTTTCATTTTTAATTCAAGGTCATACCTCTGTGATTAAATCCGTGTAAAAGCTTTAATCTATTCTTGTAAGTGATGGCTTCTTATATCGGATTTAGCGGAATCGAGTATACATGTTTGATATCACATTTCATAGCAGTAAACATGTTAGATTTGAGTAGATTCATACATAATTGCAATAAGCTTTGTTTGGGATTATTAAGTAAATATCACATGCTCGTTGTTGGAGACTTTAAAGAACAAAGAATTATGTCAGACAGACCTTAATGGAAATGAAAAATTGGCTCCCTTTTTGGTAGATTTTGCCAATTTTAGGCCCTGATTAGTTTGTCAGATCTCTTAACACTGTCTATGACCAACATTATTGTTTGAGAGTGAATTCAAACAATGAATCCAACTGTGGAGCTCTGCTAAATATCATACATCTCCAATGTTAACTGTCAAATACAGGCAAAAATGAAAACTACAATGTTAATGGGGCATATAGTATGCAAGCGGTAAGTTACACACATCATAATACTAAGAAATTCCCGGATTTGATCGAAGCTGGTAAAATACAGATTGATGAGATTTTACTGATACCAATGCCATTATCGAGTCTACTTATTGCTCTGATTAATTGTTGATTCCCGATTTTTGGTTTAAAAAAAGTATCTAATTTTCAGCGTCAATGCAGCTGTTTTATTATCTCTGAGACTAAACAAAGTTTAGAATGTAGACGCAGAGTTTGAAGTCACGCTGCATCAGTTTCTGCATCGTGAACATTTCCCCAAAACCGGCTGGCGTCAATTAAATGAATTGTTAACCTCAAAGGCATACAATTCAGATTGACCGTCCAATTTGCAAATGGTTCTCAACCGGAACCAATTTTTGATTCCCTTTTCTTGCCGAGGACCATTGTTGCATGTATCTCTGTCACTCCCAAATAAAGGTTTAAAAAAAAAAGAAGAAAAATGTACATAACGAATATTGTGTCCCTCATTGTAATCATAAATCATGATTCTGAATCTGATATTGTGGGAAATCATACGTTGTTTTGCTGGATGGTTTTTCCGCCCAGAGAGATCGTAAAAAGATCACTGTAGACCATTGTAGGTCAGCCGAAGAGAGATCATTTTGAGTGTGTTCGAATGAGTCTGTGACCTGATCTTCTACCAGGGATATCGTTAAACACTGAGCCTTGGACCTTCTCTCTGTACTTGAGTGCATTGGCACAGAGCAAGGCTAAGAACTGCAGCCATGTGTTAAACACAAGTCTGTCTCTCTGTGTGTGTTCACTCCCATACAGTGTGCTGTATATCTAAAACCACATGGCTAATGCATGCCCCAGTAATGGTACAAGTGAAAGAAGTTTGGAGACAGGAGAAAAGATACATGTAATGCACCCCCCTGCTTCACTGCCAAGCCCTGTTGTCCTTTTCCTGCAGAGGAGACCACACAGAGAGGAGAGTTCACAGTGGTACAATATATATTCCATGCAGGTCTTGCTTCCTTTGCCTTTTTTTTAAAGCACTAATGTTTTGAGGCCAGGAAAATCTTACAGCCCTATCGTATAGAGAGCACGCAAAAGCTGTTAAGACCTGGCGATGCGTTTCAACATTTGCTCACTTTTCAATGTGCAAAGAAAAAGGTCACGATTGAGTACAATGTTCTGTGAAATCAGATTAAAACTGTGTTAAACCCTGGTATGCACTCAGTAATTCCAGATTAGACAGATTAGTTTATGTTTTTCTGCAAAAACATCAAGTTGGGAGCAGCTTCTTCCATCAGGTCTAATTCCTTGATCACTACCAGGGATCGAATTCCTTCTCTTTCCATGCAATTATGCATTTCCAAAGTCTGAGCTTCCCAAAGTGCTCTAATGAAGTAAGCCTTGTGTTATAGAAAGAAAACCGTCTAATTGAAGTCCTTTCTCTCCATGGCTCCCCCGTGCAGCAACTGTTAGGACTTCCCATCCATTTTTCCCCTCATCTTTCCCACTTTCTGTCATCTCATCAACGTCCCATGCCCACGTGTATCTTTTCATAAGCAGGACTTCTATACACATGCCCCCATTAGACAGGGCCCAGTGACCACAGGTCAGAGTGACCCCCCGAGAGAATAAAGATGTTGAGGGGCCTCGTTCTGAGATCAGAGGTCATGTAGAGAATGAGCTCCCAGGACCCCCGAGACTGAAACGCTGAATAGAGAATCAACGCTGGCTGAAAGGCTGGAAACTGTACTCAGCCTCCAGGCAGCGAGATGCTGCGCTCACTTTGGTTCCTGTGGTCACATTCTGGACTTCCAAACTGGCTCTATTGATCAGAACGATAGAAAGGAGCAGGGAAGAGGGGAGGTTCTCTAAAGTTGTTATTTGGTTCATTAATCCCCTATAGCCTTTAAACAAAGGGGCCATGCAAACATTATTATACTTAAAGAGGACATAATATGCTAATTTACAGGTTCATATTAGTATGTAGTGTCTCTTCTGTGACATGTGTCCATGCTTTAATGTTCAAAAAGCTCTTTATTTTTCTCATACTGCCTGTGCTGCAGCACCTCTTTTCACCCTCTGTCTGAAACCAGAGCCCAGTCTGCTCTGATTGGTTAGCTGGACGGCTCTGTTGTGATTGGTCAACCGCTTATGGCGCATTTCCACTGCAGGGCCTCGCACGGCTTAGTACGGTATAGTTAGGCCAGGCTCACTTTATGCTGTGTTTCCATTACAGTTTAGGAACTGGGGCAGTAACTATAGTAACCCAGTGTAGGTGGAGCCGTAACGTCATCTTCCATTCGAAACCATAGTTCGAAACACAAAACCAACATCAGCTGTTAGCCCTCAGAGCTCACAGCTCCTCATCTGTTCAGAAACTAGACAAAAGTTAAACAAGTACAAACCACAGACTGTCTGTGTCATGGCGAATACAGTCTCTGGTTTATTTATGTCTGTAGGCCGTTGTTGTCAGTGTGGACGGTCGGAGCATATACTGCGTTAGCTTAGCCAATCTCCATTCAGAAAACACGCATTTTAAAAGGTGTTTCGCCTGCCGTCTGTCTGCAGACTTGTCAAAGCATTAATTCATGGTTTTTACTAACTGGTATGTTATTACTTCGGTATTATTTTGAAACGTGTATTACAATTAAATCACGGTAAAATATGTTCATTTTGTTGTAGTTTGTTGTAGAGCTTGATGATGGCGGCGCGCACAATCGCAGCGGCTCGTAGCTCTTCCTTTCTGTGCTTTCTATGTGTTTTTTTCGTCAGTATGTTTACTAGCCAATGTTACGGTTAGCAGTGCGAATCCTATGTACAGCCGCAGGGACCTACTTACGATAGGATTACAGTGCAATGTGGCGATAACAAGTGCATTTTCGCACTCCCACAATATACCGGAAGAGATAGCCAGGACACCGGGCTCTCCGTGGATTGTTGTCGGCTCCACCAGGCATCGGAGGCGGAGGAGGAGCAGGAAGCAATAGTGGGGATGCCGGTCCGATCAACTGGCTAAGCTAAGGAGACAACCTCACAAACCACCGCTACCCAGCATCTTTCTCACAAACGCCAGATCCATCCTCAACAAAATGGATGAACTAAACCTACAGATGTCTGAAAATAAATACGTACAAGACTGTTGCATCCTGATCATTACGGAGACATGGCTACACCCACTTATCCCAGACGGAGCCATTGAGCTAGCGGGGCGAACAGCATACAGCTGGGACAGAAACATCGACTCTGGTAAGCAGAGGCGCGGGAAGGTTATTTTGAGTGGGGGTGCTGAGGTGCTGTCCGATGTGCTAATTACGCACCGGACAGCACGGCGGG
>NW_011348829.1:0-28437 GCF_000735185.1 Notothenia coriiceps
CTCCAGCCCCCACCCTCCCTGTGAGCACAGTGTGCTCTGATTGGTCGGGACGTTGTGAATCGCGCTGAGCTCCGTGGAGGTGTGGTTTCCTTGTTTAGCGATACACATCGAAACACAGCCAAACTCATCCTGAGCACACACAAAGTCACAGCCTAAGTAAAAACAATAAGTGTTGCTTGATATTGAGTAAGAAAAAGGTTGATAAACGCTGTGAGAATGGGTCTGCAGAGAGAATTTCGCCGCGATCCCAACTGTCTGTTATCAGCCTGCAGCCAGGGAGGAGAAATCAGCAGAGCTGCCTGCACTGTGTGTGTGTGAGGAAGTCCATGGATTGGTCAATTTGGACCAATCAGCGGGGGCTTAACGTAACGGCTCCGCGGACGTAACGTAACGGCTCCACGGATTGGTCCATTTGGTTCTGGGTAACGCATGACCGTATCGCGTCATAGCTCTGGGCTATTGGCCATTCCTACGTCACAATACCCAGGAAGTAAACAATGGACAATGACGAGGCGTTTTGGGTTTGGGGAGGTATTTTCTGTGTTAGAGCGTTACTCGCTACAGGGTGTACTTTGAGGATTTTGACTCTGCACACCGTTTACATGCATAAAAACCTTCATAACACAGAAGGGGACGGGTAATAACCGGAAAAGCATGACTTCAGTAAATGAACTTAGTTACTTCCCACCTCTGACTAACAAAATTGTAACACATCTTCTTAATAAGGATATTTCCCAAGCTTAGCAAAGCCAGTTAAAGAAAGCCAGTAAATATACAATAACTTTAGCAAGTAAGAATCACACAATGATATTATTAAAGTGAATGATTAAAAAACCTTTCTGTTACACTGCAGAGCAGAATATATGAGCTGGATATACGGTATCTTCAACCCTACAGTACAGCGTCAAACAGTGTCGTTTACATTTACATAATTTTTAAGGGCCACTCCACTGATTTTGCACTCGTCACATAGACAAGGTTATCTTAAACGCTAACAGATTACAAGCTATACTATGTTTAACATAGGTCATGTAAAAATTTGAATGATGTCAACAAAGTAAATATTACATTTAAATACTTCTCTTACAATTGATCTAAACTATAGGCAACATATTTGAGCAGTTTATGAAACATAAACATAAAGGTGGGGTAGGTAATTTTGGAGAAACCAGCTCGAGTGCGCTAGAATTTGAAAATACACAACCGGAAAAAATCTGCCACTTCCTTACAGAATCCCTCCTCCAACCCACGATTGCGCACATGACCAATGAGGGAGCGCAAGATAAGTTTGTGCACAGATGGAAGGCTGACAGGCAGGTGGGCCATCCAGTTATTTTAGCCGGCCCGGCTAAAATGATTGGTCGTGCTTTTTACAGTACTACGGCTTCCACAGATAGCATTTTTTAAGGATTTTTTGTCAAAGCACTTAAGATATTCATTGCCATCGGGATGTTAAGAGCATTCCATGGAATATAACAAAAAGTGTATCTCGAGCCGGTTTCTCAAACTTACCTACCCCACCTTTAACCAACCATGATAACTGTCAAATATAATTATTTTCTATTAAATGTTTCTGTGTTTTTACTGGAACAAGACTATACAATCAATATTGTAAACTGCATTTAGGCTTTTGGTTTTCTTTTCCGAAAAAATTAAAACATACAGATATAGCCTAACCCCTTTAATCGCCAACCTTTTGGTAAGTAACTTGAATTAATTACATATTTTCTCCTCAGTAAATTTACCTCAAAACAGGTGCATTTATTCGATCTCCATTCATATGTAACTATGTAGTTCCAGCACTGCACAGTACAGCCTGTAAAAGCAGTTGTATAATGCCCTCTATCATAGTGCCATTGTGATGTTATCAAGGTTATCATGGTTCCCGAAATGTATTCATTACATAGGGAATGCAGGTTTTGACACGTGCATTAAGAGTGTGAGGATGTGAGGTAAGGTCACAGTTCAGTTCTATAGTGTAGGATGCCACATTTTTGCCCATGACCCATAGGAATTGAACAACGATTGAACCGTTCTGCTGCACAGATTGTGAACATGTTGTCCCCTTGTCTTGTTTTGATAAACAGCAGACAGTGGGATAGTCTGTTTCGTTTCTTGAACTTTTGGCAGAGGGTTTGAAAAAATATTGTATCAATCAATCATTATGTGTACAACTAATGTTATTGCGTCGCTGACTCGGTTCCAAGAGCTCATGTGATAGAAATGCAGGTAAATCACAATAAATCAAGATAAGTGTGTCTCAAATGTCTAAAGAAGAGATTAAATTGCATTAATTTTTATATCCCGTATTAAGACAACCACAAATAAAGACACACTTTAACGGTTGCTGCACTATGAGGATATACTTAATCATTTATAGGTTCCCGCTTTTGTGTCTCTTGTACAGTTGAAGCTTGGAGCAAAGAGGAGATGAGATGAATAGATAGAGAATGACAGATAAGAATGAAATCTCTATGAAGGTTGCCGTCATCCAGGTCATAGGATATCTATTTTTTCTGGGTCATAGGATATCTATAACTGATATGTCCTGGAAAAATAGGATTAAATTAGGTAATGGCAAGTCCATTTTTTTGTAATACTACTAGGTGAGCAACATGAAGAAACAAAACAAATATGGTCTTTCTATAGGATCAGAAATGTGCGTTATTTGAATGTGTATGTGCCTAATTACATTTCAACCTTTCTCCTCAGTCAAGCTGTTATCACCTGCTCAGATAGTCTTACTGATTCCTGTGGGGGAAAATGAACCATGAACCTTCTTTTCGTTATATAACTTCAGTGATAGGAGGTCCCTGGGCGCCTGCCAGAGGTGTCTGTACCTTTACCTGGCCTCAGCTTCTCTCTCAGCTCCTCTGATGCTACAGCCTGTCTGTGTCACTGCTGCTGCTGCCGGGACACAAAAACAAGACAAGCTGCACACACTAGCACACACCACAGATAGAGGCAGAAGAAGAACAGGCTGCCAGCAGACAGACGGACGCACGGAGGGAAACGCACACCACCATGGGATGCTGTAACCGGAGGTGCGGGCTGATAGCTGGAGCTGTGTTTGGGGCGGTGGTGGCCATCCTGGGCGGCATCCTCATCCCAGTGGGGAAGAGTATCATTGAGGAGACAGTGGAGAAGGTAGGGTGCTCAGTTTCAACCCTGGGTGGAGAATAGGGAGTGACAGAGTGTGTGAATGTGTGTGCGGAGATCAAGGTGAATGAGGAGAAAGGAGAGGGGAGCGTTTTGGAAAGCTGCTTCAAATGGTAAACAGGGAGCTGTGAAGAAGTGTACCATGTTATCATTATCAAAGGACCTGTGATTTTATTAGACATTAAGACATTTCTTTGGCTGTTTAGACCCTTTTTCATAGCAGATGATTAACTCTTTTCAAAGGGGCAGCTGGCCTGCTGGCAGACTTGAAAGTGTGTTAAAAATAGCCTCTCTGTTTGTCTTTGGGGTTTAGGAGGTTGTTATCGAGCCTGGAACACAAGCTTATGAGAACTGGGAGAGTACAGGGGTTAGCGTGTACAGGCAGTTTTGGTTGTTAGACGTGCAAAATGCCCAGGAGGTTTTGCAGGATGGAGCAATTCCAGTGGTGGTGGAGAAAGGACCTTACACATACAGGTAAGGTTGATTTATTACTGCTATTAACAAAAGTCAGCTCCTAAATTAGCTTTTCATCACATTTAGCTGATATATAATTTAGAGGAATAGCCATTTGTATAACACAATTCAATGTCTGAGTAAGACCCTTTCCCCCACAGGACAAGATATCTTCCCAAAGAGAACATCACATTCAACCCCAATCACACCATCTCCTTCATGCTGCCACAGGGCGCCATCTTTGACCCCTCCATGTCAGTGGGAACAGAGGAAGACAAAGTCACCTCCCTCAACCTGGGCGTGGCTGTACGTGAGTGTCACCCCACTGTGTGGTGATTCCTGACTTGACTCAGCTATTCTATTAATAGTTACTATCCCTGTGCCAAAGCATGCAAAGCTGCCATGTCTAGGGTTGCTCTGGTCTGGAACCCACTCATTATGCGTGTTTACTTTTTGTGCCATATTCTATTTAAAGGGCTGAAAACTATCCAGAATGTCAGAATTACTAAGGCATAAATGCAATAGGTTCTGTATCTCCTGTGCTGTTAATCATTTTGCGACCCTTCAGATTTCACATTTGAAGCTAATGCAAAAGGCTCATTCCAGCATTTACTCTAATGACACCAACCATGTTTATCATAAATAGTTAGTTAGGTTAGATTTTCTGACTCTTCATTAAATGGTGAAGGGGTAAACATTTACTTTGAGTGGTTAAGGTTACAATGTTTTGCCAGAGTTTTTGCAAATCTACACTGCGAGTGAGCTACATAAGCTACTAAAATAGCTAATCTGTTCCAAGCCAAGACTATGCCTGAATAAAATGGTAAAATTAGCTAAATTATGATTGAAATCTGATTACAAAAAAGGTACAAATAGTACACATTTAGGCAAGTATTGTCAGATGACCTCAGGCTTATTTAAACATGTTTCAAAGATGCTGCTGTGATAGTCTGGAAAATATGATTTTTTTTATAATTGCAATCTTTGTTTTGGCTGATGTGCTTTCTCTTCAAACTTTGATAAGGCTTAAATGATGAGCATGAGCAATTCCATTTCTGTTTGCAAGTCATAAAGCAGTATCACAGTCATAAAATAGGCTTATCAACTGAGGAAACCGTTTTCCAAGCAAATTGTTATAGAACCATGTTTTTGGCTTTTATAATTGACACCATCATAGATCCCTTTTCAAATATAGGGTTATATTTTTCTGATTACATTTACAGGGAGCCTATTCTCTGGTTCCAAAACCGCTTCATGCTGTCCTGGAGAGTCTGATAAAGGCAAGCAAGTCCTCGTTGTTCCAAAACCGTACAGTTGGCGAAATGCTGTGGGGTTACTACGACCCTTTGTTGAAAGATAACATTGGCCTATTTTCACCTGTAAGTAAACCAATATTATAGCCCTACAACATGTACCCAGTGACACCTCAGAAATAATAAGATTTGCTTATTTTCTTTCCTCTAGTACAATGGTACATATGATGGCATCTACAATGTCTTTGATGGAAAGGACGACATCTCAAAAGTTGGATTTATTGACAGTTGGCGAGGAGAAAGGTGAGTCTGGGAATGAAGTATTACAATTTGAGGCCTTGATCTTTTCATCAGCTTCAATAGATATGAAGTGAGAATCCAGTTGTTTTATCAAATCAAGTTAAGGTTGCACAGATTCTGCCAGATGAGAACGCTGTTTTTTTCTAATATTTCAGGCTGTTAAATCTAAAGTTCTGTCTGACAAATTTTATTTTGTCCAACAGTGTCTTACAATTCTGGGGCGACAAGTACTGCGACATGATCAACGGGACAGGTGCGTTACGTAGAAAAAATCCATAAGACTACTCTTTGTTGAGTTCTTCTAACAAACTCCTGCAGATCTAAATAGAGATGAGTCACCTCTCTGACCTCATTTCTTCTCCCCCTTTCTCAGATGCTTCTTCATTCCCTCCCTTTTTGGACAAGAAGCCTCTGTATTTCTTCTCATCAGACATCTGCAGGTGATAAAGAGTTTCATTTTGTAGGAGCTATTTCATCTGAGGCAGTCTGACTATGCTTTGCAAACGTTAAGTAGGGCAGTAAGTGTCAACGATGGGAGATTTAACATCCTAATTAAGGAACGGCAACCATTTAAACGTTCTTTCTAGAAACCACTAGAGGTCAGAGCTTTCCAATACCAAACTATAGTCATGTACTGAAGTAAGGCAAGGCAAGTTTATTTATATAGCACCTTTCAACACAAGGCAATTCAAAGCAACAAGTTCTCCAACTCATACGACCGAATAGGCCGATTGTTCAGGCCCAATTATTACGACCAAATATGTCGTTTGTTCAAGAATAAAACCAATGATCAAATGATTTAACAGTGATATCTGCATAGTTACTCAACTGTTGAAAAACTACTTTTTCAATGATTTTACCTAGAAATGGCAGGTTTGATATGGGCCTTTAATTGTTCATTACTGAAGCATCTAGATTATTCTTTTTTAAGAGCGGTTTAATGACTGCAGTTTTCAGGGCCTGTGGAAAAACACCTGAGTGAAGAGATGTGTTTACTATGTGAAGTAGACCTGAGGCCATGCAAGGAAAAACATTTTTGAAAAATTCTGTTGGAATAATATCAAGGGAGCAGGAGGAGGATTTCAGAAGTTGTATAATGTCCTCTAGGTTTTTATCATTAATCAGATGGAAGAGTGTCATGGTGTTTGAATTGATTTTAGGTGGACACAGGCAGTGCTTGAATTGGAATAAAAAAAGGTGCCAGTACTCTAAATCAGCAACTGTTAAGTCAATTTATTTATACAGCCCAAAACAAGAATTTGGCTCAAAGTCATAGTAGCCTATATCCATAATGCTGGTGGGTTTGTCTCTTTACTGTATATTTTAGAAAGGCTCACTGTACTTAAAAAAAATGACTCAGGGTGCATCTGAGATTAGAGGGGGTGCAGTGGTAAAGTGCTATTTTTATAAGTGGGGAGTGGATCTAGCAAAAGATTTTTAATATTGAAGTTAAAAGCATCAATCTGGTGCACTTTGAGAGCAACATTAAGAGATCTATGGATACCTCTCAAAATCCATATGAAACAACTGTAAACAGATTTACTTTTTCTTTATGGATATAAAAGAAAGTAAAGCCTGACTCCTACAGGCGGCTGGTTAAATGACTCCTCGTCCCAGAGTACACTCACCATCTTTCAGCAGGAAAGGAGAGAGGGAATCCTTGTCCGGCGACAACTGCTGTCTTTTCGCACTATTATTAAGCCACGCTAACATTTTCTAAATGCTAACGTTATGTGATGTATTTTCTGCTCTAGTCTATCGCTGCGGCGCGTCATAGATGCGTCATGAGATGCGTCATGAGATGCGTCATGAGATGCGTCATGCCGGCTGGGCATATTTGTTGACGTGCCGCCGGCGGCCGGTGGCTGAGTACCGGCATTTTACTGAGCACCGGCACCTTGCCACACATGGGTAAAAATCAGAAGTGCCGGTACTGCGTACCGGTGAGTACCGGCCCAATTCAAGCACTGGACACAGGGACAACACATTTGCTGTACCTGATACAGAGGCACTGACCGCTTGTCTAATTTTCTGAATTTTGTCAGTGAAGAAGGAGGCAAAGTCATTGCAGGCCCTGGTGGATAGAAATTCAGAGGCTATTGACACTGGGGGGTTAGTTAGTCTGTCGACAGTAGCAAATAAGGCACGTGCGTTGTTTTTGTGTTTGGTAATTATGTCAGAGAAGAAAGACTGTCGTGCATTTTTCAATTCCAAATTATAAAAGCCAAGTCTTTCTTTATAGATTTCAAAATAAACCTGGAGATTTGTTTTTCGCCACCTACGTTCAGCTTTTCGACACTCTTTTTTCTGTTTTCACGGTCATGGCCTTTCTCCATGGAGATAAATAAGTTGCATAGTAGAGCCCAAATATGACTGGGAACAGGAGGTGAGTCTGTGTTCTGTCTGTCTTCAGGTCTGTGTCAGCTGGCTTTGAGCAGAGCATGGATCTGAAAGGGATTAAAGTGTATCGCTACGTTCTCCAGCCAAACACCCTAGCCTCTCCAAAGGTCAATCCAGACAACCAATGTTTCTGCAGAAACGAAGTGATCACCAAGAATTGTACCTTGGCTGGAGTTCTTGACATGAGCTCTTGTCAAGCAGGTCAGTTTGCATTTGTTCAGGCCAGGCATCCCAAAACGTTCTACTACTGTTGTATCAGTGTGCTCAAGCAGCTTGATATTAAAAACTGTCTGTTTAACTGCCATTTGAACAGGGAGACCTATCTATATCTCTCTGGCCCACTTTCTTGGTGGCAGTAAGTCCCTACTTGAAAACGTGAAGGGCCTCAACCCCAACGAGAAGCACCATGGCACCTACTTGGACGTGGAACCAGTAAGAGTTTCTCATCTTTGGGATTTTTGACTTTTAGCGGCAACAACTGTAATGCTAATATTATTTGTTGTGTATTTCCACCAGACCACCGGATTCACCTTGAGGTTTGCCAAGAGAATTCAAGTGAACATGATGTATGGACCATCAAACGTCATCACGTATGTTCTTTACACTTTTAAAAGAAAAGATGATTACTCTTATTTCCATTCTTGTGTTAAATGGGAAGATTGAGACCACTCATGTCTGAATGTTGAAGCTAAATCCAAGATACAGTTAGCTTAATATAGTATAAAGACTGAGAGCAGGGGATACAAGATAGTCTGCATTTGTTAAGTTTATTGAAATGTTTTTTAAAATACGAAGTGGTAGTTTATCAGGGCAGGGGTCATCCCAATTTCCCAGGGTCCTATGTTCTCCATATAAACATCAGAAGAGATTAGTAAGGGCTATCCCACAGTTCAAATTAGACAAGAAAGGGACACGGCAGGAAAATGCAGTTTGAAGGTATAAATGGTGTTAACAAGCGTAGAAATATCAATGTCTAAAATCAAGAAGGTCAAGGTCTTGCACCGGATTTTGAGGCCGTAGGTTTCAAGGAGTATAACATCATGAGACTTTAAGTTTACAGATGGGTGTTTTCAACATATTGATCCAGGGAAATATAGATTAAATATTTAACCCACTTAGATTTGCTTCTACAGAGGTTATGTGCCAACTAATTATTTCGCATTGCATGGACTGCTAAGCTAACCGCTAACCGGCTGCTGACTGAGGCTTCGTTTTACCTAACAGACATGAGACATGGTGTGTCTGCTATTCACTCAAGAGTCACAGATACCAGTACTTTTTTACAAAATGTCAAACCTTTTTGTTTAAGATAAGATGGTACTTTATTGATCCCAATTTGGGGAGTTTGCACATTATTTCTGTCAAACAACGCAAAATCAAAAGGAAAAGTTTGAGACATCATGCTCTGAATACCAACTAATGAACTCTTTATCTGCAGGGTGCTTAAGAAAGTCAAGGATTATACCATATTCCCTCTTGTTTGGATGAATGAGGTAAGATAAAAGCCCTGCAGTCATGAAGTTCAGAGTGTTCACTCAGGGTGCACGATAATGAGTCACACTTTCTCTGTCTCAATCTGTGAAACCAGACTGCTTCTGTGGATGACGCGACAGCGGACATGTTGAAGAAGGAGCTCATCACCCGTATCGAAATGTTGGACATAATACAGAAGGCACTGCTGGGCACCGGGGTGGCCATCTTTGTGCTGTGTCTCATTTCCTACTGCGTGGTGAGGAGAAACCAAAGCAAGATTGTGTAAATGAATCGGACAGAAGTGTGATGAGTGCAGGTTGCAGAGCAAAGTGCGTTTAAGCTGCTACAGGACATCAAACCTTTTGATATAGAATTGCACTTTTTTGTAATTTCTGTGTTATTTATAATGTCATACTTCCTTTGATACCAGGGGAATACTGTGATTTTATAAAGCTTGAGAGCTTTGCTAGGTTTAATTTCAAATGCAAACACTAAAATTAACTGTATCAGGGATCTTCCAAGGGAGAGCAGATGGAGAATCCTCTTTAGTGTCAGGTTATAAATCTGCACAGAGGAGAAATGGGTTTGTTTGACATCCTTGGCAAGAATTGTACGATTCTAATATTGCGCAAATGTTTGTATACTTTGCTGAAATAGTGTCTTCAAAATGAATAAAAGCTGACAAAGATCTTCTCATTGGGTTTTCTTTATGCCTACTGGATTGTTCCTGCCCGGCAACAGTCTTGGTCCAAAATACATCTGCTGAAACAAACCTCTGCATTGTACACGCTGAAGAAAAAATTCCTCTACACCTTAAGAGGCTCATAAATCAAAAAGAGTTATAAAATGTGCTGGGGGATGATTACAGTGGTTTTGAATGGTACTTGGGTTTGTTTGGTGAGAAAGCAGTATTTCTGCCCAGCAGGAGGCCTCTTTTGGCTTTTATGGGTTTTAAATGACCCTCTGCAGCCTCCTGGGTGTCTTTCATTCTACTGTCGGGTCCATTATAATGGAGTGTTTCATTGGGATTAAAACATCCCTTCCTGGTGGTGGTGCAATGTCTCCCCTCTTAGGCTTCTGAGTAGTTTCAAACTTTGGGAAATGTATCTATTCTTTTGTTTTTTGGGAACTTTTACAGATGATCAATACACCTCGCTATGTTTTGTTACCTTGGTACAGAGCCAGGGTACATGTTTCCAGGCTTTATGCTAAACTAAGCTAAGCTAGGCTAAGCTAAGGATTGTAACTTCATATTTACTATACAGACGTGAGAGGTATCAATCTTCTCATCTGACTCTCAGCAAGTAAAGCAAATGTCCACAAATCACATTGTGTGTGACTGTACCTCTAAAGGGAAATCATAATAAGCTGTCATAGCATCATATGGGCCACGTTGGACCATTTAAGTAAACTGCGGGATGATGTATTGGCCAGTAACAGAGAAAGTTAATATTTTAAGCAAAAATATTAATAACATTTTCTGACAATAAAAAGCATGATTTTCTTGTAAAATTGAGATTTATCGGAACAGATTTATTCAGGCTATCATGACATTAATAAATAGAAATACATATGTTTCATAACACTGAAATGATACTGAGTTGACATGATGCTGATCACACAGCTTTATGAAATGCAGAGCAGATGTCTGTTTAGAGGAAAGTAAGGACAAGAGTATTTTCTCAAGATAAAAACAATACCGTATGTCTCTGCAATTTGCAGATACAGTCATAGTTGGTGAAATATGTTGAAAGTATATACACTTTTTCACAAACATCTGCACAACATTAAATTAAAAGGACACAAACAAAAATATACTCTGTACACAAGCAACAAATAATTTCTATCTACATTAACTACCATTCTGAAAAAAAAAGTCTATTCACATATGTCAATTAACTATTTTCTGTGTCCACTTGGCTGAATGTGGAAAATGTGAAATCCAAAGAAGGATATTGTCACGTTTCAGCATCTACGTGTTGATGTAAACTATGCTGTAAAAATAAAAATGTGCGTATCTGTTAGTTAATCATATCTAATCCAGGAGAGGATTAACATTACCGATGAATTTCTATAAACATGCTTCTGTACTAGAAACCAGAGAAGAAGAAGAAAATATGCAGCTGAATTACGGTGAGGCATATTCTCTTACATGTACATTTGATTAATAGATTCACAGGATTTCATATGATGTTGAGTATATTACTTCTATTTCTACCATAAACCCTGGATGTTAAATTTGGCCTTTGAACTAATTCCTTTTTAACTTACAGCGCTGTAATATAACACTTTTTATTGGGTCTACTTTCCATCTGTTCCTTGTGTTAACAGTGCTATTGTGGACAGTCAGGCAGTCAACCCATGAGAAAAACTTTTTCTCACTAAAGGACTTTTTATTACCCTACAGTATGTGTTGCCACAAAGCAATTTTAGCCATTTCTCCTGAACAGAAAACACTTTTCTAGTTTAAGTAAATACAGAAAGGTGAGTAGAATCTAATAAAATACTAATATTACTCTTGGAGAGGGCGCTCACTCTAAAGCATGCAGCAGTCTCCCTTTGTCCCTTTTCAATCTATTTTATTTACTATCATGATTTTTCGAATTACCAATCCCTCCATATCAAATTCATTGTGAGATAATATCCAGCTAGTCCAATTTCCCCTCTAATATCTAAAATATGATAAGATCATTGACCGTAGCTGCATCTCAAGGTGTATTATCATAAGCAATAGCAGCTTAGACCCAAGGTTATTAGTGGCACTCATAACAGAGCCGTTACCGTCTGTTGTGACTGCGACGGCAAATTAGTTGATAGTGGGTGTCTTTGCGTGTGTATTAGTGTATGTCACAGCCATCTGGTCACCGTACCTCATGCAAGAAAAAAAGCCTGGATAACAACTCCCCACACCCACCTCTGTTTTTTTTTTTACTGTCCATCCAGTGCAGTTTGAGATGAGAGTTCGAAAATGTGAGGGTCTGGAAACAGAAAGGTGTTAGCGTCAGTTTGTGCACCTTGCTGTGTCAGACCTCTGGGAGGTGGTTGCGGCGGTTGCGGCTCTTCCTCCGGTCCAGCAGGGGCTTCAGTTTGGCCAGGTCCCCCCTGAGAGGGCTAGGCGGCGGGGGCTGCTGCTGCCTCTGCTGGAGGTTCTGCAGCTGCTTCCTCTCTTTGCAGTACTGTTGAACAGCCAGGCTCTCTGACGGACTGAAGGCAGACAGAAGGACCTTAGGGTGCAGCATGCTGGCCCAGGCCCAGGGAGACTGCTGTTTGTCCGTCAGCACGCTCACCATTGCCTCGCTCAGTACCCGCAGGCGAATCTTGGCGACGGTGCGCTTGAAGCGGTTCTCGGTGGTCAGGCAGTAGTAGAGGCCCTGGTCGGACATCTGGACGGAGCGGATGAGGAGGCCGTGCTCCGTGGAGAGGACACGCTCACTCAGCTTCACCTGAGGGCGGCACAGTTAGGTCATAATCACACACATGGTTTGCGGCAGAGAATTGGAAAATATTCAAAATTATTTAAATTGCCATACAACAGGTGACTACAATGGTGTTTTAGGTACAACAATTCCTAGATAAAGGTCCATTTATAAAGCACATTTTAAAGTCGTGTTAAAGAGGTACATTTTGTTGAAAAATGAAAAAAAAACATTTATGAGATAAATAAGTAAAACATTTCCAAGAAATTGTTTAAAAAACTAATGTCACAACAGGATTCAGAAAAGCTTGTCCATGCTTTTATCTTCAGTAAACTCGACTACTGCAATAGTGTATTCACAGGGCTGACAAAATCTATCAGAAAGCTGCAGCTGATTCAGAACGCTGCTCGAGTCCTCACTAACATTAAAAGAGTGGATCACATCAGTCCGGTTCTGAAATCTTTACACTGGCTTCCTGTCAGCCAAATAATTTATTTTTAAAGTACTATTGCTAGTTTCTAAATCACTAAATGGTTTAGGACCAAAGTATATTAACGATCTCCTACATAATTATGAACCATCAAGGTGTCTCATGTCTTCTGGGACGGATCTGCTCTCGGGTCCGAGAGTAAGAACAAAACATGGAAAAGCTGCGTTTAGCTATTATGCCCCGACAATCTGGAACAAACTGCCCGAATCATGCACGTCTGCAGAAACTCTTACTATTTTCAAATCGAGACTGAAAACATATCTTTTTGCTGCTGCTTTTAATTGAGCTGTTCATATTTGCACTACAGTATGCCATTTAAACATGTATTCTATACATGTTGTGTTTATTTTATTATCTTTACTTTGTAATGCCTGTCATAAAATGCCACAGACTGTATTTATTCTTAAAATGTCTTTTCATTTATTTTGTAAAGCACTTTGAATTGTCGCATGCTGAAAAGTGCTATACTGTATAAATAAACTTGCCTTGCCTTGCGGCATTTGGGAATATTCTCTATTTTATTTTACTTGTGACCTTAATGACAGTTGTAACTGACGTGGAAAATAACATGAATAAATACTAAACTCAGATTTAAGGGTCTCTATCATTATTGATTCAATATGACCTGCCTGTCTTTCAGTATTGTCACATCTGATGTTGATTGGAAAAGGCAAAATGGGCTCTCTTCATTCAATGTAAGTTATATGTTACAATTGTAAATGCCACAGCATTCTCTGTAGAAATTGTATGTGTGGTTGCTGCAGAAAATCTGCAGTTGAAATTGTTGAATCACTGAAATAAGTTGAAATGGCAGCAATAGTGGAGGTGATGAAAGTAGCTGAAATGTTTTGATTGTTAACTATTTCAAATAACTGTCGCTGACATTCTAAATGCAACAGTTTATTCCTTTTTTCCACTGACCACTCTATAATCAGCCAGGCATTAGATTGGAGAAGTCTCCATAATTACACACCATAAAACTAAAGTGATTTATTTCAATGCCAACTTATTTTCTCATGGGAAACGGCTATAAAACGCCCATTACTCTGAGTACACCGGAGAACTGAGAGCTAAATCCACAAAAGATGTTTCATTATTTAATCTTTCACAGCCTTTCAAGGGGTTAAAAAGGGTGTCAAATATTTGTAACATTTTTCCCCGCGGAGAATTCAGTCATTAGTAAAAGTCCTTATCGAGTTAGATCTGTATCACTTCTACGTGTTCACCGTGTAATTCCTCAGGCAAGTCCAGATAAAGCGGTGAGCTCATTTAATTGCCATGTCACGTTTAATGTTTAACCATCTGACCAAACAACCAAAAGGAAGTTTAATCGGATACATCTCGTAGGGATTTTTATTGTATTTAATCTTACATATGACACATGCTGTGCTGTTGACTTTGACCTTTCTGAATGTCAAACTGACCTCTTTCCTCCTGTCGTTGTCCCTTTGAATGAGCCAGCGAATGGATGCCTGAGGAGACTTGGGAAGACACTCGAGGAAAGTGGTGTTGTTTTTCACACCGTACTGCGTCATCTCCACTGCGTTTCTGTATTCTAACACACACACAAACACACACAAACACAGAGTCAGGGGAGTCACGTCAGACGTCACTTGCCGACAGACACAAATCCCACAGATGGACTCAAATCTGTCTCAAGTCCCAACTGTGAGGGAAATGTTGACACGGAGCTTAGTTCGGCCACCAGCTGCACAACCAAACCTCCCACACAGATTTATTCAGTTTCTACACACTGTAAAAAATTACTTTCAATGCATCAGAGCAACACCATTTCGTCTAATTTACAGTGTCGTTTTGTTGCAGGTAACTGGTTCATCACTTAGCTGGATGTATGACAGGGTTGTGACTAATTAGACGTAATGGCCATATTGTTGGTTCCCCAAGCTCGTTGAAATTCACCTCGTTTGTAGTTTAAATATCTAAACTGTTCATGAAAATGGGGCACTCTCCTACTATTTAACTGCACCTTGGTAATGCCACTATGTGAATATTAAACACATTTTTTGTAAGGGGTGATCAGCAGTACCTGGACTCACAAAAAAGCAAAAAAAGCCCTGGACTGAGACAAAAAAAATCATACAGAAAAACAACTATAATCCAAAAAGTAACAATTAATATTTTGCCATTCAAAGATTAACTATTTAAAATTGAAGATATGTTCCTGATGAATGTGAATCTATGTTGTTTAAGTATCTCTCTAACATTAGAAATGTTCTACAAAAACTGTACATAACATCAGTAAATATTTGGAGCTGCATACTTCTTTTACACCTAAAATCGAACTAAAAACAAGCTGAAAAGTAAAACACATTTTAAACTTATACATTAGTTAAGGCTAACAGGCTAGCTAACTGTTACCTATTGAGAACTAACAACATTAGCATTCATTTGGATTGGAGTTATGGCCACCTGATGAATGTAAAGTCATTTTTTAGTAGTGTTAACTCTTTCTGCTAAGCCTTTATAGCTATTAGCATACATCAACTACATGCTAATATTGCATCCTGCCTAGTGCTGGGCAGTTAGCTTTACTAAACCCTTAGCAAAAAGATGCTAAGCTCCTTAGAGCTGAGGGAAAAAGTAAAGTTGGGTAATAATTCTTTGTGGGTTTGTCAGCTTTCACATTAAACAGTCATTTGAACCTTAGGCTATATCTTTCTTATCAGTAGTGGTATAATTTTTCACATGCATGCTTCGGCAAAAACTAAATGTCAGTTTATCACTCTGCATCAAGATGTATTACTGTAGATAATTGTAAAACTTATCATTGTGAGTTGTATGACCCCTTCTCTCTCTATGGCGTGATAGACACTGGGTTTTATTTGTTAAAGCAATTAAAGATTATTTTAACCCTTTTTGTTGCTATCGTAATGTCTTTTAATATGGGCCTATCAAACACTCAAAAGATTGGATTTTGTTCCAGGTTCCAGCTGTTGTTTTAACTCAGCTATTTTGTAAATTAGCTCCTTACCATAATATATTTCAGAATTAAAATAAAGATATACCTTTCAGATTAAATCCTCTGCATTGAGTGAGTGGATTTCCATGCATAATGTCCTGCCGTCTGCTTCTCCTGAAAAAAAGAGAAAGAAAATAGCAGTGAGTATAAATATACTATTGCTCAGAAAAAAATACATAACCCTTCTCCTCACATGATCATCTCATTAATTCCGTGGAAGAAGCAGTCAGTGCCAAAACAATAAGAGGAAAATCTGACTGTTATTCCACTCGGTGATGCAAACTCATATCAAACAGCTTGAGGAAGAGAGCACGTAAACACCTCACACACTTCAGACACATTTTCCACAGGAAAACAGCGTCTGCGCTTTTGTTCTGGGACCAAACTAAACTTGACCTGTGTCTGACTGGAATGTCAAGAGACACACAGCCGGTCCTTAAAGAGACCAGAGAGGTATCGCTTCAGAGGCGAGGTGTCACTCATACCTTCTTGTCTGTGTTATGTCTAGCAGACTGAGGGAAATAACGAAAGTAAAACTAGTGACATATTTACATTGAAGTGTGCACTGAAGGATCTTTAGGCCCTCACAAGATGTAAGCAGCCCCTTTCTATTCTTGTTCAACATATTTTTCCATCTGTTGCCTACAACCAATATGCTGTACAGTGGTTGATCATATTTGTTGGAAGCTCACATTAACTAGATTGCAATAGCAATTGGGAAAAAGTGAACTGAAAACAGTACACTATTCAAAAATCTGCACTATGCTAATGTTTATGTACCACTTTGAAATAGCTGCCTTTATGAATGGGCTCTTTATCAACACCTGTCAGCACTTATTAACTCTGAGGGGCCTCAGAGAGTTTCTTGTCCTTGGGCAACACTGAATACTTCTTAGATTGAAATGTAAAGATACTGAATACTGGCACCAAACTGAAGTTGAGGGCCCTAAAGCTGTAAACCATTGGGTACCTTTTGCTGGTGGGATAGAAGCGCGAGCAGCTGAGTCCGTCCCAGGCGCAGTAGGGGTCTCTGGCGAGGCAGCAGTCAGCGCAAGCCGAGCCGTAAGCGTGACAACGGTGCAGGGAGACCTGTGAGACCCCGAACTCGGAGCTGACGTACAGCTGTTGCTATAAAGTAAACAGTTCAAATGTCAGCAGTCCTGTTTGTCTTAATAAGTGGTCGGCTGACAGGAAAATGAGGCAGAGCACCGAAACAATTATGACTTATTATTTCCTTGCCCTTGGGGGGCTTATTATGCACAAGAGATTTCTGTTTCGTGCATTACATAGTAGCCACAGACAATGAAAAACATATTAAAACAATAAAACTGCACTTGAAATGTGAGGTGAGCATAGTTTGGCACTTACTTTTTTTGAGGATATTCTCAAGTTTGTAACAGAAGCTTGATTCTGAAAAATAGGACACATAAGAGCCAAGTTCAGAGGTTTTCAAAATGTGTTGAAATGTTGGGGAAACAGGAACAGTTTATGAGGATTTTTCTTTAAAAGAAAAAAACAATCATAGCAAAGACGGTGGACATCTCGGATCAGCTTCTCTCCAGATGTAACTGTACAGGAGAAATATATTCCTTCTTTAGCGACTAAATCTCCTTTGATTGATAAACTGCTATAGTCCAGGTGAAGTGGAAGATGAAAGCAGGCGAGGCCTTAAGTTCGGCCGTTTTGAGTCGAGATAAAACAACATGTGCGAAGGTTCACCAGGGGCAACCACCAGACCCTTGCAGTATGTTAGCATGTTTCCCATCACTCTCCGTTTCACTACACTGCAGAACATCCATCTCCTGAATGCCACCCTGCGTCTGTCTGTCCGCCCCTGGCCTTTGTGTTGTAGCCAGCCTTTGATTTTGGGGAAGGAAAAGGGATGAAAGCAAGAGCATAATGAAAGAAAGGGGAGTAAAACAGACAGCTGACCTTAAACACTTTCAGCTCCTCCAGGATCAGATCTTCATGGAGGGATTGATTGCTTGGCAGTACAATCACCTTCTGTACTGTACCCTTGTCTGGAGGCAGAAAGCAGACAAGTCATGAGCATTAAACAACTGTGTGAAACAGATATGCCCAGTCACACTACAGAGAATGCAGCGAAACTACAATACAACACTTGTGAGTTTGTTTTTTTACTCTGAGTCGGTTTTCCTTTGCCCGTGTTTGCTTTTGAATTAGGCATGATAGCCACTGCCAGTTTTCATAGCAAAATCAACTGTGTCAGGGGTGGGAATTGAAGCTGTTAAGCCCGTGTGAGGGAGGACAAGGGCCACGGAAAGGGCAAAATGCAATGCAACAATCATCAACGTGGCTGTTTTGTCCTGGGAGTTGGCGCTGTCGAGAAGGGAGAAGGAGTTACAGTAACAGCTCCTGGAAATGCGTGATAAGAGCGCCTCCCTCATCCTTGAGACAAAGCAGCATTTTTTGGAGCTCAGATATGGGTTGGACACAGCACTGGCTCTTCTTCAAGAATCCAGGCGGGAGAAACAGAATGCAAAGGCTGCCTGATAAACACAAGCAGCTGTGAGAGAGAGCCCGAAAGCTGCTTGCTGAATACAAATCTGTGTGGACACGCACGAGAATGGATCCATGCATAATTAAATACGCACAAACATTTTATTCTGTTAAACCAACATGTTTTGGGTGTAAAAACAAGAAATGTAGTATTATAGACTTGGGCTCTCTGGGACATTTGCCTGCCTGCAAGGTGATCTATGCATTTCTGGGAATTTATAAAAACAAATGACAATATTAAGGTTAAAACAAGAACAAAATATCTGCAGGTTTTCTCACATGAATCAATGAAAGCAAACCATACGAGGCCAAAGTCCTCTCCTAAGGCACTATGACCTATTTGCGACATAATTCATCATAAATGCTGTATCATGCTGTCTGTGTTTTGAAATGTGCCAACACACACAGTTTACAATCGCCTCCGTTATCTGTTCATCTGATAACCAGCTGTTTCGATTGAACTTCACTTAACTTATTAAGCAGGGCACGTCAACTCATACGAGAGAAGATTTTGTTATTGCCACTTATCATCTCATAAATAAGTTTGCTTCCAACTTCCTGGTTACAGGATTGGAGTGACTGTTCCATAAGGTGCCCATTAGAGCACTAATAAAAAAAATCAGACAAGGATATACTAGCTCATACGATATGATAATTCTCCTGTTTATATAAGCTGATAACACATCAGATATTGAGGGGCAATAACTGTAAATATATAATAAATGTACTGCTTAAAAATCAATATGCAGGTATCAGAATAAAAAAAGGCTGTTTATTTAAAAAAATACATATGCTGACATACTGTATAATTATCAGACACATCACACTTATTGTTATCAATAACAGCCTTACAAATCCAGTTTTGATCAGGCCCTGATGCTCATGCCAAAAGTAATGTAAGTTAAACATTTTTAAATAAATGTAAACTGCACGAGAACCATTTCTGCGTCATTGGGCTCATGGCAAATGGACAGATGTGTGCCTATTTGATGAAAGAGTGCTATTGCGTTTACTAGAATGGGATGGACGTGAGGTTACAAGGACAATAACAATTTTTGGAGACAAAAAAAACCCTTAAAGCTGACTGTGCTTTGCTAAGAACTGCAGGACATGCTTTTCTCCCATACCTGTTCCCAAGAAGAGAACTTGGTAGTTGCCGTCGGAGGCCACGACCTGGTCCACTGCCACTGATGTGTATTTGTAGTCAGCGTTGGTCCGGACGACCAGAGGTCTCCTCCCCAGCGGGTAAATTGGGTTGAACATGACTGGATGGTTCCTCACGAAGGTCACCACGTCATCTGGGAACTCCTTTGTTGTGTGGATGTCAGGTGTGAAGGCTCCACCAGGACACTGAAACAAAATAATGAGTATTGAGTTAAAAAGATTGTCAGTTTCATCATTGACACAATACAGTACATTAGTTTATGTTTAATAGTTTAAACATATCCTCATTGAGGAAAAATACATCACTATTTGTAAAGTTTTTCTGATAATCTGAATATATGGAGATTAAATGTGGAGTCCCACAAGTGTCCATATTGGGGCCTTTGTTTATGTTTAGTTTATGTTTAGCCTACTCCTACTACTAGTACTACTACTACTGTATTCTTTGGGAAATTACTTCTGATATTTGATGACTAGAGGATGAATAGCTGAGCAATATGAACTTAATGACTAATATTTATGTTCAGCTACTGAAATGTTTTAAATGTAATAACGTTTGTTGGTTAATTAACTGATGTAAGACAAAGGCTGGTAATACAACATTTGTATCTGCCTTTTGCTTTTCTGGCCTGAAATTTGAAAGGAGTTTTGGATCAAAAAATGTTTCACCTTAAATGAAATTTAGTTTCAGAGTCATGCTCCGGAATAATTAATTGATTAATGAAAGGCTGAGAAAATAACTCACAGTTCCGGGCCTTGGGTAAGGGATGCGGCCCTGGAAGGCCACCCACTGAAAGTTTGGTCCGTCTCTGTGAGCGAAGGGCCCGTTGAAGACGGTGAGGATGTCGGCCATGTTGTACACACACACTGCCGAGCCTTTAAACACGGAGCTGAGGAAATGAGATGCATACTTTGAAGAAAACACAACAGTGGGAATCTACTACAATCACAACCTGGAGACCCACCCTGCTGAAATATTCTGCAGTTGTTTATTAAATCTCAGTTTCTTAGGCTGTTATGCAGTCTGGGTGGAACCAAGGCCCCTCTCCAGAGGGGATAGCTCTCCTAGTCCCCCTTCATTTATCTGATGTGGCTTGGCTTAGTCATTTAAAAGCATACTGCTTTACACATAAAACAGTCTTTGTTGAAAGGGGGAGCAGAAGCATATTGTTTGAAGTGGAGACGTAGCAAGAATCACAGTGTGGAGAAAGGAATAACATTGAGGTGGGAGACCTGAAGGACCTCACTGTTTGGTTTGGCTGTGTTCATTGAGCCGGGATACTCTACTGTAACCTTTATATGATCCTCTGGTAACAAGTGGATCGAGGGCTAGGTTTACCAGATGAACTCATTTAGAGATCAGACGACATGGATCAAGTGACCATTCCTTTAAACCTCAACATTACTATGCAACCTTGCTGACTGAGACTTTCTGCTGAATGAGAGACGTTTCATATAGTTTATTTAGTGTGGTTTTCCCTAATTACTACAGAGGTTGAGTCAGTATGTGGTAAAACAAAAAAAATGTCTCCATCATTTCTTATTGAAGAGATCATAAAAGGTAAAAGGTACCCAAATATAGTTGTTCTGGGATTAACTATACTAAAAGCTTTACAAATATTGTTGACTTTTAACTTTATATATATATAATTAATATAATAACCAAAAGAACACAATGTATGTCAAAATGTGGTTATTTACAATTTTAGAGATCTGTAATGCTAGCATTTAAAACTGGTAAAAAAAAAACACAGTAAAAACTCCAACAACAAAACACGTCTGCTGCGATGTCGTGTACCATCAACTAACAACCCCAAAACCTGACAAACAAGGCTTTGGTTTCAACTATCTGAAAAATGCAGCAATGAAATTCTTTATCACACATACAAATCTGACCAACAATACATGCCACGTAATACGTATACTGTATTAATGCGTACTATAAACATATCCTTTTCACTCGGTCAGCATAATGATCCACTCCTGCTTGCGGTCATAAGGAAAAAACATAAAAATGAGGGCCATATGGTAATCCACCCGGCTGTTGTAATTGATCATCAGAATGCTCTGGTCTGCAACATGACTGATGACCTCTCCATGTAACAGGCCGTAAAAGCCCCTACCCTCCTTCTGATATCCAGTCAGTGATTAACATAACCGCTGAGGCCAGCAGGAGTGTTACCGTTGGCTTTACCGTTAGACTTACCTTGTGGACGTGAAGACTCCAAACACCAACAGGCCCTTGGGCTGATCGGTTTCCAGCAAAAACACATTTTCTGTAAAGGAAAACACACGTGCACACATAGACAAACTTTTAATACTTTCAACAAATTCCCTTTATCCCACATCACTTCATCCTGCAGGTGAGACTGCCAAAAAGCGAATAATGCATGCATTAATAACTGCAGATGTTGACAGATTGACTGGTCAGATGATATAAATGAAAACGCAGGTTTAAAGTGCTGCAAGCTTGTGTTGGAGGTTTTAAAAGCTGAGGCCCCAAAAGGACTGGAACAATATGCTTAGATGATTACAATGTAACAAAAAACAACAGAATAATTGTTATGAGAGTTCATAAAAGGCTATAGTCCCAATCCAGACCACACAAAAAGGACTTCCACGGATTGTTTTTGGAGAAAGCAATCACAGGAACAAAAAATAGAGAGATTGAGGCAATAAGGAAGGTCTTTTGTTTGTTTTAAAATGTTTCAAGTTTCATGAAAACAAAAAGGAGCTTGCACGCCACACCACAAATAAAGGAGATATAAAACATGCAAAAACATGCAAAAACACCCAAATGGTCCAGTTCCTTATTTCACCCACCTAACTCGTCAAAGTGAGTTTCGGTGCCGTCTTCCTCCAGAACCGAACACACCATCCGGGCCTTCTGGAAGGTGGTCCATTTGTTCACCAGGCTGCGCTGTCCTCCGATGTCACTCTGCAGACAAAAGTGGCACATTGGAAGAGAACCGGAAAACTATTGATTTATTTAGGCAAAGAAAAGGGAACTCACTGGACACACTCTGGCCACCATAGTGTGGATATTTTTAGTGTTTCCACTATTATCCGTCAGCCTCTCGCGGAAGAAAAAGTACAATTTGGCATCATTAGGGTCTGTCCCGTCTGGGATCAGGTGGGCGTCAATGAAGATTGGCTCTGATGGAAGAAAAAAAAGGAAAAGACAATTTAGCAATCAATATTAAAGGAGTGAAACCTATTTGAGTAAAGAGAGGCAAGTGAGAACAATTCTGATCTAAATTGTTTTTCTCTCCTAAGGTTATGATTTAATAAAGGGAGTTTTTGTCTACCTATTTAAAAAAAAGGCATTAACAGAGAGAAACAACAATTGTAATCATCAATTTTTTCTCATGGCTTCTGCATTATATATATATATATATATATATATATATATTTGAAGATATACTTTCAATGTTTGTGTGCTTACCACTAAGCCACTTAGAGTTGTGCTGGTCTGTCCGCACCGCGTTCCTCTTGGTCAGGCTCCTGAAGATGGCAGCATCTGTCCCCATGAAGTCAATGTACATGCCTGAGAACAGCTCCTGGTCTGAGGGGAACATACAACAAATCAACAATATTGTAACATGCAGTACTTTGTATAGCCAAAACACAAGTGCTTCTAGAAACAAGAAAATACAGAAACAGCGTCAGCTATTTTGTTTTATATTGATAAAGTACACCTATTTTATGACTGATAAATAATGTCCTATGAATGGGTTTACAGTGTGTGTGTGTTCTGCCGCTGATACGCTGCCTCATGCTCTTTATCATTCCTTTACTCTCACTTCATCATCCATCGGTTCCAGACCATGTGTTTTGGAGAATGCGGGGCAAGTTAGGGGAGGATTAGGGGAATGTGGCCTGCATCTAATCTTGCTGGCTAAGGAGCGAGTGTTGACAGCACTCAGACAGTCACCGAGGGTCCAAAACATGACGACAGGGAGATGAAGTGCAGATTTTATACAGCTCAGACAATGCCCTTTATTCTCAGTCGAATCACTGCTTCCAAAGGCTTTTCTTTGACCTCTCCTTGATTTGGCAAAGCACCTTCCTCCTTACCCCTTTAAAGATATTCCACCCTCCCCTCGGGCTCCCTCCATGGCATCTTTGAGTGTGCTCACTAGCTGGCAAAGCTGCTGCTGACACGGCCATGCTCAGGTGTCAGAAAGCAGATCTGAGGGTGCTATGTGTCGCCTTTAGCGTGTCAACAGCAACCCAACACTGCTCAACCAATCAGAGATCAAAGTGAGGGTGCAGGCTGACCTGAAGAGGGTACTTATTCAGCCTCTGGGGGTCCGTGTCTTATGTGTTGTGTGAGCCACGCTGATATTTTAATCCTCTTAAAAAAAGATTTAACCTATAATAATTCACACTTAACCAAAAATTCAGCTCCCGGAGGAACAAATGAACAAATCTAGAGGGCTAATAAACTTCAAATGATTTATTTTGTATGTTAACAACAAGTTTCTCATGAAGGTGGAGGCACATACTGTGCATGACGGAGACGGTGTTCACTTGAGGGTTGAAGGAGCACCTCCCTTTCCCAGATTCGCTCCTCGAGTCGATAAGAAACACTTGTTCCTGTGACAGAGAAGAGGAAGTCAGACATTGTGGAGACAGTTTTTATATGAAAAGTGGTTTCCTGAAGTGGCCCCGACCACAATAAAACGGCATGTACAGTATGAGCGTAACAAATGTCCCAACAGGTAGCAAAGCTCATGTTTCCATCCTTTTTAAAAACAGTCTTGGCCGAGTCTACCCTAACTGGCCCGTGTGGGACAGTAAAAAGATAAATCCAGGGAGGAACTTTCTTGCTGATATGTTTGATAGCCATCTCTCCATCTCAGGTGGAAAGGCAGCCAAGTTTAAATCTGCTACTTGTTGAAAACCTGACTTCCCTAACATCTTTTACAATAACCTGTGTAAATAAATTACAGGGCCTCTTCTCCCATCCTTTCAACGTTTGGCCCATGGGGGTGATGGTGCTTCCTCGAATGGGAAAGCCACGTCAGATGAGGACATTTTTTCCAGACAAATGTGTTTGTCTGCCAAGAGGTGCCGACTACTTCATGGTTTTGTCATTAACCTCTACACTGCAAAGAATATCAATTTTAACAAGTAATTTGATATTAAAACAAACCATTCCCCCATCCACTTGAGAATGTGTTTTTTAAATTAATTGTCGGTTTTTAGTATAAAAACTGATTTAAACAGTCTGGACTAAAGGACTATTTTCTCATTTATCTGCGGAGGAAGGAAGATTTCCTAATAATCCCCTTGAATCTCAACTTTGATTATTAATCAAATGTTTAAATCAGAATACTAAAATGTATAAAGGGGATATTTTAAACAACTTTCTTCCTTTGACAATTGACAACTGATGTACTGATACTATGTTACAAGTCTAACTTCTCTAATGGAGTTTTTGCATCTTATAAAAGATTTAAAGACTAATTCAGATATAAATGAACCCAGTAAGATTGATATTTATTGCAGTGTAAAATACCAATCAGAGGAGTACAGATTGACACATGTGAATAACCTTTCTGTCTTTTACAACAGACACAATAGCCCGAGGCACGTTCCCGGGGCAAAGGTCCCCACTGTGTGAACTTGCTAACAACTTCCCAGTAAAGCAGCTTGTTATAATTAACAGATATCATTCGTGGGACTCTAACATGTTTGAGTTTAGAAGTTGAAAATTGAGTAGGCTGCTTTTCAAACAAAACCCCCGAATGACAAAAGGAACAACAGTGTGTCAAGAGCGTGTATGGAGGCTCACTCGCTGTGCATATTGGCAGCAGTCTGTTGCTAATAGTTGTTCACTCAGTGAGCACTTTTCTACTGGAGGGCTTCCCTGCTCTCACTTCCAGAGCTGTGAGGCTGGAGATAAAAGAACAGTGCCCAGAAATAAGCCCTCTGTCCCTGACACTAGAGCTCCATTTTCCCCCTCTTATCCTCTGCAGCTCCTCTCTCGAGGCATCAAACTGAATACAGGAAATGTTTGCTTATATAAAGTTATGAACTCTCTCTGGTCATGTGGTGACACTGCTACATTCCTAGTTGACGAGAAGAATATGCTCACAGTTGCTATCTGATGAATTTCCTTCCAGGGAAAGATAAAATATGATATGATGATATAGCAATTTCCTCTGTGCTTGTTGTCATCCGCTGCACACACTTCCAGTATTTGCTGGCTCTAATGTTGAATTCCTTTGCAGAAGAGTGTTGTGAGGACATCTTATTTCATATTATTACAGTTATCCATCAAACCCATGTTATATGTACTCATTAACCTCTCAAATTAGATAAAATCTGATTCAACATAAGATAAATACTTCTCATTCTGTTATTTTATGATTTCCTAATCTGTCACACAATATATGTGGTTTACCTGCTCTGGGTGGCAGTATTCCCACTATGAGAATTGTATTAGCTTAGAGGTGACACTTACATTGATTAAACTATTTTCCGAGAATAAAAAAGACAAGAATTACAGTCTTAAATTAGCAATAAGCATTTCTAGTGCATTAACTCAATTAATATAATTAGGTGTATTTTCGTAATAATATAAGGGACCTATACTATCTTCGGTAACTCAATATGATAGCTTTAAAAACATTTTTTTTAAAAATGTGTTTTGACTTTTTGGATCATGTTAGAGGTCAGCAGCCTGGAGTGTGTCCTAAAGTAATTGAATGGAAAACCAGGAGGAACAATCCATCAAACATATTTACAGTTTTCGGTCTCTAGCCTCTCAAAGTTTCAGTTATGGATGTGATGCAGGCCACAATCCCTAAACATGGTTTGCACCAGAAAGAGTTTGTATATTTAGTGGAGTGAGTCCGTCATGGTTTTCCCACCTCTGGTCTGCGGCCCCTGTTGATGTACGCACAGACGGGACTGTACGCTCCGCTGCCACACATGAACAGATGGGTTCTGTTGTACGGCTGCACCACCCGGATGAAGTTCCCACAACCATGCTGGAAAGTACAGATAAACAAAAAGAAATGTTAAAAGTTCAGTAGGTGAAAAACAACTGTAAACTCAGAATAACTCCGATGTAATTGTTTGGCTAATCTTTCATAAGCTCCTTGTCTCTAGCACAATGCTTTAAAGCAAGACTGTGAAGCTTTTTGGTAAAGAAATAAGACACTGTTCCCTGTGCAAATGAGAATATTCATTCTTAGCCAAACACGCCAAGTTTTGCTGCTACACTCATAGATGAGTTCTTGTGGCCGGTAGTTTATGATGGCTAGAGGTAGCTAACTATTGATGTACAATATAATCTTAGACTGTAAATATAATTGCATAACCCAGAGTGGACGGAAAACCGAGAATGACTTGTTTTGATCTTGATAAAATGTATAGGCCATACAATACATGTATAAAATTCTCTTTGGATAAATGTCAATTGTTAAGAAAACACAAGGCGGATTTTCCCACACATCAAAAATAATAATAATTATAATAGTATTCTCCTTAAATGGTAAGGACTGATCTGAAGGTTAGTGTTAACGAAAAGATACAATGCAATTTCTTCAGTCTATGCATTCGTAAATTAATTTATAATTCAGAGAAATGCATTAAAAGATAAGCAATTCTTGGTTTCTCTATAGTAGTGATCAGGGGCACCGTAAGGGGGTGAAAAGTTAGGACGATTCTAAGGGCCCGTGACTCACAGGGGCCCAAACTATTTTAGAACATTAAGAATAAAATGTTTAAGTAACCAATGTGATATCTTTTCATGGGGCCCAAAATCCCTGGCGGCGCCCCTGGTAGTGATACAGATAGCTAAACACAATAATTCCGCATCTAGCTAAGTGTTACTCGTAGCCACAGTGGCCACTGTTCATCAATCATTACATTCACTTTATACAAGCTTAAATACCTTTTAATAACTTTCAATATGAATAGCAGATGGAAAAACTTCTCCGATACTTGACAGCATGTTTAAAAAAGTACTTTGATATTTTCTTAACCTCATCTGCACTGAATCACACATTACAGAGGATAACGTCTGCAGCATTTCCTGGTACTCAGCCAACGTGAATACCAAATCCAGAACTTGTTTATCTCTCCTGGAGTATCCTATTCCAAATGAGGGAGTAATTCAAACGTATCTCACTTTCTATGACGGTTATACACAATCAAACAATTCCACAGCTCACTGGTCTGGAATTAAGGCCAGTGGAAACACAGTGTCAGTGGTATATGTGATATAGGTGAAGCAGATCTTCCTCCAGCTCTGCTTACATGTACCAAAACGGCAGCAGTGGGAGAGCTGGACTTTGTGGCTAATTAAGCCTGAGCTTGCAGAAAAAGGAGTGTAGGAAAGAAGAAGTATGGAGGAGAGGAAGATGCATTGGGGGAGCCTTCAGGAACTTTGCCATGGCTGCAGGAATGGCAGCTGCTGCAGCTCGCGGTCGGTGCACAGCTCCACTGGGAACTATTGAAGAAAAACAACCTTTCACCGTCACACACCCATCTCTGTTATTTATCTCCCTATCTCTGTCCGTCTTGCTTTCTCCACACTTTTTATTTCCCGTATCATCTCATTACACCCTCCTTCAACCTTCACACACCCAACGGCTTTGGGGCCTGCACCCGTATCTTCTGTCAGATATACAGTATAGGTAGCCGCATCCTGTTTTATTTCCCTCTTGCGTTCCCTATGCATATGATGAGCAGCCCCCAGTCTCAAATTCAAGTGGTGATCACATCCAGTTCAAAGTGCTTTTGAGCTAGCAGCAAACAGATGTAATCAACCTGGTTGGTCTATATTTCTCCTTCTGTGCCCCCCCCCCCCCC
>NW_011348829.1:28450-95396 GCF_000735185.1 Notothenia coriiceps
GTGCGGGGCAGCGGATGTGCGGTTGCATTCTGGAGCCGCTCTCGACCACAGATTGTATCGGGGAAGAGGAACTTAATATATACAGATGTGCAGGGTAACCATAACAGATACATGGGGGCTCTGATGCAAATGAAGAAACCCCATGAGGAAGAAGAGCAGCATTATGGAAGAGAGAAAATTAAATATAGTGCGGTAAAGACGAAACAGAGAGTTGGAAAAAGTGACCAAGGAAAGCGGGAAAAAAAAAATAGTAAGACCGGATGAGAACATTGGAAGAGAAACTGGCAGAGTTGTGAATAGAAAAGGGATGACAGAAGGGAGAAGGTTGCCACTGAGAGGCTCCACACAAAGATGGCTCACCCAAATATTTGTGGGAGCCTGTGTGCAGCAGGCGGGCTGTGACTCAGAGCACAAATCACTCAGTGACTGGAAACAGCTTCCTCTCTATTTCTGCAACAGCATGTTCTACAAACGCATGGCTCCATTACCCCAGCTGCTGTCTAGGGATGGAAAGATGGAACGAACAGGCAGCAATGTTCATGCTTTCTAGGGTAACTTGTATTGTTACTTTGAATATTAGGGTTTCAATTCATATTCTAAGTTGCTCAGGAAGTGTTTTCTCTCTGCACTGCGGTGTCTGTAAGCAACAGAACAACCCAATTAGAGGGAAACAGAGGCGTAGGAGGAATCAGTCTTCTGAGTCCTACTGTATGCCTCCATTAAATCCTGTTGCAGCTGACAAGTGCTTCTCAGAATCAGGCCGGGTTATGAAATCCCTGCGTCAATGAGCTGCATCCCATTTGAGAGCTTTGATTGTGGTTTGTTTTTCTACAGCGCTCCGTGGCCCTCCATCCTCCCACGCCTGACAAACTGTGCCGATGCCAGGAGGACTCCGGGCCACTCCGTGACCCTGAAGACATCTGCCGCCCGCTAACACATGTGGTTGGACATGATACAAGCTCACAGATGGGGAAAGGGAAATCCCAGGAGGCCACATGCACAGTTTCGCACTCGGAGGAACGGATCTGGGAACAGCTGACAAAACGTTTCCTCTAGATCTCGACAATCAAGGGAGAAAAGCGTCGGACATATTGTCGTTAATCTCTGTTTTTCATTCAGTTGGCTCACATTAACACATTAACACATTAAGATAGTGTTTATGGGGTCCAAAACTTACATTTTAAGATTATTAACAGCTTTCTTCATTTGTTATTATTGATTGGTGGTTTTTAGATTCTTACCGTCGGGTCCTTTCCTGCCATTTGGCATTCTTCTATCTTGCTTGTAGACGCAGGCCAGAACACCTGGTGGGATAAACAGCACAGCATTTGAATTGGAAGTGAGCCCAGGGGGGCATCAACAGATTGAGAGAGATGTGTGTATGCCAACATTAAATGTTATCGTGTTATGTTTACACAACGGAAATCCGAGGGAACATTAGCGAAAAATGAACCAAATAAATGTCAAAGTTACAGTTTTGATAGGATGTCAGTGATGATAGCCAGCTACCGTCGGTAGAACATGTGTGAGTTTTTAAACCCGGGAGAGGTGCTTGGAGGTCTGACTCAATTAATATATCAAGCAATTTACTTAGAAAAAATGGATGTGGTGCAGCACTCCCTGGGGGAACCTACATGCTTTCCCATCTGTTTATGCACTTCATGCCTGTCAATTACACTGACGATAACTCCCTCACTGCATACAGAATCAGTTATCAGACCATTTTTATGTCTCGTTTGAATAACCCTAAATGGCTCTGATCGTGGCAAATGTATGGCAATTTGCATTTCATTGCACAGATGAGAATAACAACAGGGCTGCAGTTTTTTTGATGTGCCTGACATGCTGTGAAATCCCCTTTGTTTTTGGCGAGAGAAAGGAGAAGCCAGAATTGTATGAAATAATGTTAATGACTGACTTTAATAACAAGCGATTTGCTGACCTTGAGTGTGCCATGTGTGATGTTGTTAATGTCCATGGAGAGGACATTGTCTTTGCAGCCCACATACATCCGGTCCTGGTCCTCGTCCATCTGCAGGATCCTGTAGTCCATGGCCTTTTCTGATATGCTGTAGTGCTCAAAGGACTGGGAGGCCTGCAGGTCTGAGAGACACAGAGAAGAAAAAGACTTCGTAAAAAAACAAACAAACAAACAAACAAACAAGCTTTCACACCGGGATTGAAGAACAAATCTCCTATTAAATTAAACTCAAGAGAAGCTGCTACATACAAGCCTGTGTATATCTCTGTGTGATCAAAACAATATCTCTTAATTAGGTCTCAGTGCATGAGCCCACAGATCCTAAAAGAAAACTAGATAATATTAACTTTTAGGAATTTTGATGTTGCTCTTTAAACATGGCTCCAAGCTGCAATGTCATTGTTCCGTGTCATAACAATCGTTTGCATTGGATTACTGGTCAGATTTGTAGTCTTTTTGTAATTGTTTCTTAAGTTTGAAGTGTATCTGTAGTTTTTAGCTCTTAACATTGTGATTGATTTCAATTGCAATTTTCCTAAATGCGACGATTGGAGATTACCAGTGACAGGTAATATCATAGTCATAGTTTTTAAACGCCTAGTTAATGTACTGCAGTGAATTAAAACAAAAGTTGGTAAAGCTTAAGATATAGAGGTTTGGGTTTGTAAATTGAGTTTGTTATATTGCTATATTTTATTATTATAATTATTATTTGGTTTATATTAGATTTCTTGTTTTATATTTTATGTCTGCACCATGACACCAAGTCAAATTCCTCGTATGTGTGAACTTACCTGGC
The DNA here is from genome assembly GCF_000735185.1 of Notothenia coriiceps. Taxonomy (NCBI): domain Eukaryota; kingdom Metazoa; phylum Chordata; class Actinopteri; order Perciformes; family Nototheniidae; genus Notothenia; species Notothenia coriiceps. The sequence continues at coordinate 31,231 of NW_011348829.1, forward strand.
AATAAACCTGTTTCTGATTCTGATGACGCATGTGGCATACAGTAACGAAGGGAAAAATAAGTAAATGTTCACCCTTCCTCACTCTTTACACTACGTTAACTGACTTCCTCAGACAACAATGGTTTGTTAAACGCTACTTGCGCAGACAACCTATACGACCGCTTTTGTCAAAGATAAGCTGTGACTGCAAAGTACTTGATCAGGCAAGAAATACAGTATGTACTTTATGAAAAAGACTTCCTGCAGAGTGTCTTCTACTCATTAGAAGCGCACATTGTTCACTCACCAAGTAAACATTCTCAGACAGTTATTTTCAGCCTATTTGCTCCAGAGATAGAGAACTCTCAACCATACCATCAAAGGCCTTCACTGTCGAAGCCAAACTCATGCATATTTATCACTTCTTCAATCTGTGCTGAGAGCACTGGGTGTGGGGGGGCAATGTAGATGTACAGCCTCCATTTCCTCCCCTCCAATGACCCTCTCTCAGCTCTCTTTGTGTTGCCTCCTCTAATCAACAAACAGGTTGCCTGTGCTTTGTTTCTATGCCTCAGGCGAAAGTCACATTTTCATCATTGTGAGACATACGTTTTCTGAGGCTGGGGTCTTTTATCTTGAAGGAAAGTGGCACCCCTTACTCTGATCACAGGCTGTTGTTTGGGGCGTTCGCCTCGTAAAGACTGAAGTGTTTAACTTAAGAAAGAAAGACAGTTAACCACTTCAGTCACAGGAGAGTTTCCCACGATACTTCACTCCCATGTTTACCTATTGCTTCATATGGTTAATGTCTTGAAGTGAGCGCTGGGTATTGTATCATCTCAGGCAAAAGCATCATGTGGTGCATAATGGAGAACACATATTTTACCTGACTTGCCAGAAAATACAATTAAAAAAGGAGAAAGCGTCCATGTTTTCTTAACAAAGAGAAACATCTTTAATGAGAGATCGAATCAGCCTTATGCTTCGAAGCTGAGGAGAGATAGCATCGCAGATAACATCGCAGAGCTCTCCGTGCAGACGCATTGTTTTCCTAGAAAACTGAAAAGGTTTAACATGTTACACGGCTTGCTCTGCCAGAGTGAGAGCCACCAAGGGCGAAAGACTCAGCTAATTAGAAACATGAAGGGCTTCAGATTCATTTCAGACATCTTCACATAACAAGTCTTTGGAGGGTATTCAGAAAAACCTTTTGGACCACACTACTGTACCTTTTTTTCTTTTTACACGTGGCAGTAAACCATCATTTAAACACTCTTATAGCTGATTTTTCTGCAGTTTAAAGATTACAGCTGTCACTAAACATACATCTGTGTATAGAGTATGGTCTGAGCAGGAGTTTTACAATCCTAGCCTACAGTATATTGCCACAGTGGTTGACTTAAAGCCTCATTGGGCAGAGAGAAGCCAAAAAACCACAGCTTTTTTAAATATTTGTGGTGAAGAAAAATGCAAGAGGTGAAAGAAGAGGTATTTGAAAAGAAGCATTCTTTCTACGAAAAACTAAATGCAAAAGCAGCTACAGTATGCCAAGTTTTGTGGTTCATTTAGCCAAACCAAGCCTTAATTGCTATAGTTGGATTATTAGGTACAAATGCTAACCTCTAAAAAAAACAGTCATATAAAGTTCGATGGCTATCGTTTAATGATTGAATATGGCTGACATGTAGGTAATTTTACCTTTTGAATTACTTTTTTTTCCTGAATTCACTCACGACTGTTTAACTATCTAACAGCTTAGCCAACATTGACTCAGCTGGAAATTTTTTATAATTTTTAACAGCTACGCATTTATCCTCATTACCCACAAAAAAGTGAATTTACACTTTTTTGGTGGAATGCCAGTCTGTTCTTTGAAAGCTAGTTTAGCTGTGTGGCTAGTTTAGCGAGTTAAGATTTTGCATTTGAATTAACGTTTTTCAAGGTCAATCATATGCTCAATTGTTCATTACAACTATCAGACACATTTACTAAATAATATAAAAGAGAAAAAGCAATAACCCTACTGTTAAAGGACCCTAGCTATTGGACATTATGGTACACTCCCATCTTTACAGCTCCACTTCTGACAACATCCCTCCAGAAAATTCCTCAAGGAGAACAAATTGTTCAGAGGGGTGTGGTGCGGCGTGGAATAACTGTTTAATATTTTGGTGAACTTTGCATAGTTTTTTCTCAGTGGGGAGAAATAGGACACTTTGATTTTTTTGTGAAGTTTGAAGGGCTAGTTAAGTTCGGTGCAGTGATGGGACACAGCAGGAGGGTGTCACATGGGTCCAGCTCATTCCCTGAGAGACAAAATGAAACCCTCTGGGACCACATACCGTTGGATCCAGTATCTCCTCAGTGCTCTGCTTTCAATCTCGTACAAACACATGAGTCATGCCTGCCTGCACTGCTGCAGCATTGTAAACCAACATCAAAAGTTCAAATTGCCAGATGGTGCACCTGCTCCTTCAGGGAGAGGGGTGGGCTGCTCTGAACTATTGTCAAGGTTTTTCAGAGTCATTTAATATAAACACTGGGACAATCTGTTTACAGAATCAATGCCAGCTCATAACCTCCCTATGAAGCCTTTGTAGACAGACTGATTAGCGTTTGGTCCAAATTCATTCCATCGTATTTTAGGCACCACAACCTCACAGTGACACATCAGATGTCGGGACAACGTATCAAAACAAAAGTTGGAGCACACTTGTTTTTTGTTTTTGTTTCAGTTATGAATAAATCCTCTGAACCACATGTAGTTAGTCTTGAGTTTATATGCATTCCTTGTTGTTGACATCACACAACTTCCCGAGAAGGGAAAGGGTCAAAAGTGTTTGTGGACGTCATAACTGAGGAAAAGCAGCTTGTTGTGGACAGTGTTGTTTTGATGATGCAGATTTAAGCAGATGTATGTGGATACTAAAAGGACCAAACAACAACAAGAGACCTGTTCTGCATTACCGACATTTAAGGGGTCTGTTTTAGGGATAATATTTTGTGCATAGCAACAGAGGTTTGGCAAAAGCTGAGGAAATGAAATCTCCTATTTTGTGTTGTTTTTTCTTTATAGCCGTCCTCATTGCAGCTGGAGGAGAAAGAAAGAAACAGAAAAAAGAGGATTTGAGCTTTGACAGTTGGTGGGTTTTCTATTATGCATGTGGGCAGGTGGGCCTAACACCTCCCCGTGGACCTCACAGCAGTCCCCACTGTCCTGCCTTTGACTTTGAGCTTTGACCCGTGGTGCCGCATTGGTCAAATGGCAGACCGATGGCGATACAATCCACCCTAATCCATGAGACGGACAGTGGGGTTAGTGAAAAGGGCAAGGTGGGGACTGGAGGGCTCAGACTCTCTCTCTCTCTCTCTTTGATGCATTTTTTTGTGTGGTCAAGCGGAAGCAGCACAAAAGCCTTTTGTTGGGCAGAGAAGCGACAGCCGTCATTCAATATTAAACAGCAGGTTGCTTTCTTTGCTGCGGAGCAGATCCTATTAGCCCTTGAGGTCTCGAATCCCAATCCAAGAAAACCCGTTGATGTCATCAGGGTTATTTTCTCAGATATTTGAGAGCTGTTCTTCAAGCATACAGATGACCTTTTTGTGTAAAAGTGGTGTATTGCCTCTTAGGATAACGCAAAAATGCTAACATCCCCTGTTTTCAACCTGCTGATTCCCTTTTTGTTTGATAGCACCATTGTTAATTAAGTATCTAAGATAACGTTGAAACAAGGTAAGTCAACTACCCATTCTGGTGCTATCAAGTGTATTACATGGCCTCAGCAGATGGAGTTTGACCAATTTTTTTGTCGATTGGCTTAGAAATTTGATTATATCATGAATATTGTTTGGTTTTGAACTAATGGTCAGACGAAAACCAATACATTGGCAATATTTCTGTTATTTTTGACATTTAATAGACTAAAATAATCAAGTGAATAATGATTGATGACATCAGGTTACAGTAAATCCTGCAGAGAAGTTGTGACAGGCAATCTGATGAATCCATATTCACCCTTTAAACACGCTCTTTGGTACATACAAACAAGACAAGCTATGTGATGTCACTACAGGCCTTAAATAAATTATATCCAAAGAAACAAGCAGTGATTCCTGTGGGGGGTAATTAAGCCTTCTGTAAAATGTAGAGGGAAATCGATTGTTCACACACACAGGCTCCATGATAATAACCCAGAGAGGCTACAAGCCACAGAGACTCAACATTTGAACAAAACAAAACAAGGTCTTTTATGTGACTGTGGTGAACTGAAGAAATATAATTAAAATGCGTTCAAAGTACAGAAGAGATTGCAGTCCTCGATTTGCCGAATCTCTGCTTTTTCCTGTTGTGATTATATACCCAGGAGAGGAAAGGCAAAAACCACAAAGAAGCTTCACTCAGGTTTTCAACCCTTAAGACTTTCTGACAGACTTGGTTATATGATCATACAAACCATTTTGCAGGCTGAGTTTTTCAGCGATGACTCCAGTAGTAAACAACGCTTCCATGGTTCTGGTTTGGGGTGTCCATACAAGGAGTGGTTTGTTGTAACACAGTCTCGTAATAATTATGGATTCACTGTCGGTGGAAAGTATGTGGGATCTTTATGAGAGAGGCAACTGTAGTGCTGGACCGCCCATGACTGAGCTGGTGTCACTTTAAGCAATTTTTCCAATTTGATGGGACAAGAGGCAGAAGAAAAATTAAGGAAAAACAGTTACCTCGTGGTACATTTTCTAGGAAAAAGTTGTGGTACAATAGTGGTAAAGACTGAAAAACTGTATTATAAGATTCCCCTCATGAAATCAGAAAAATACTGCATTGTTCTGATTTGTCAAACATTAGCTTAGCCCTGGTGAAGCAGGGATGAGTAGCTTTCAACAAATTGACTTGAGTGTTGGGTTTGTTGATTAACACCAGTTCTTGAACGCAAGCCAAAAGGTCCCTAGAGCTAATGAACACTTCAGGATTGGACAGCGGGCCAATTACAAACCAACCTTGGTGTCTCCCATGCAAATTCAGCCCTCATCAATTGGCTTTGTACCTGAAAGGCCAGCATGAATAAATTAACTCCATGTTAATGAGACTTGCCTTCTATTGAGTTCATGGAGAACCTGTTCTGTGGTCGTCAGGGGCAGCCAGTGGGAGGACACCAATCACCCGTCTTGATAAATATTGAAGAAGGGGCTTATACCGCCCCCTTGCAATTCACCGCTCCTCACAAGATGGAGTGGGCTTCATCACGGAGGCCTGACTTCCAACCTGGTGCCAAATACCATTTCTCTTTGTCAGGACAATGCCTTAGAACTCTTCTGGTTCAGTTCTGGATGGCTGCACTCACCTAACACAGTGCTAGCCTACTAACACATACTGCGCCAGTAAAAGACTTTATCCTGGCAACTGACAGGACCCTCTAGAGATAAGTAATGGCTGTTGCTGCGGCCATCCATTCTCTTTGGGGACAAGCTTGACGGTATACAGTAATGACTGGTGGCGTTTACATATAGCAGCAGGGAAGTTAAGGTGTCGTTCCAGTTCGTAGAGACCACCCAGGAGGTCTGGCTGACAGAGTCGTCCGATTGTCTGCCCAAGAGACATACTCAACATTCTCAGGCACGCTGTACTCAGCAGTCAAAATGCAAACAGCATGCACAAACTTACTGTACTGCAACTACTTGACATGGACAGAAGCCAGAGTTGGCTATATATCTACCGCGTCTCATTAATTTGATGATTGTTGTCTGTTGCCAATCATCTATATCCAGACGTTTCTAATGGGAATCATATGGCTGGATTGAATGCCTGAGCTCTTATGCATGCCTTCTCTCACTTTAGCTTCTCAAAACAGACGCCACATCTAAATATGACATGTGAACGCAGAGTGTATTTTCTCCCTTGGCTAAGTGTGTGTGTTAGTGCGGCGTGATGTTATCTAGCACCAATGTCAGTTCTGCTGGTTTCATTGCCTGGCTGACCTGCTAAGGCATTGGCTAATATTTCCTGCAAGAGCCGAAACTTGAGATAAAAACGTGTCCATCACGGTGCTCGCCTGCCAGCTAGTTTGCGTTCCCTATGCTCCAATTAGCACCTGGCCTCCACTTCACATGTCACCGACGACCGTTCCTGCACAGAACCAGCCCGTACCATGAGCCTCTTAGCCGTGACCTTTCACCCGCCTACACCAGGAACCTCTAGTCATCTCCAGGGGACAGTAAATCTCTCTGACTTTACTGTTGAGAGGCAGCAGAGACTCTCAGAGCGAGGGGACGCCTGCAGGAGATACGGGTCAAAGGATTCTCAGATTTGATGTTTTTATTAGTCATGGAGGACAACCAAAGGAAAAAGATCAACCTGTTGGGACTCCTCTCTGCCATCTTCGAGGCTGGGGCTGCCTTAGGTTAAAAAAGCTATATTTCCTTAGTGACTTGATATGGATGAGGTCGAGGGGGTTGTTTTTGTTTTGTAGAGTTGGGGGAAAACAAAGATTTACTGTAAAGGTAACAAAGGCAAATTCACCTGTTTCTTCTGCAGTTGGCTGTAGACTCCAGAAACATTATACTTGTTCATCCAGGTGCTTAAAAAACAAATCCATTCAAGTCATAAAATATTTCAATAATGGAATAAAGAATCCGTTTTCAGCCTTAATCCAGAGATAACACATGCCTTTTTTTCTACCCCTGAAAGCACAGTTGATAGAAAAGCTCTAATATTAAAGTATTTAACCAATTCAAAAGCCACATTTTCCGAAATACACTACACACAAAGGAAGGAGTATAAAGAAACTTGCATACATAGTTTCACAACAATAGGTCGTTGATTAGCGATAATGCCAACGTACGAACCAAGGATTCTCTAGTTGACCTTGGCTATCCTTGAAGAGACACTGTCTTTGTTTGAATTGATGGTCATTGATTACCTTTCAACGTGTTGGGAGGTGGAATAATAAAACATTCAACAGGGCTAGCAAGGTCAGACACAGGAATGGCTAAACAGAGAGAGCTGGGCAGAGAAAGACAGGCTGACAGAGGAGCTGTCAAACATCTCACCCGCTGACAGTCCAAAGGCGGCGCAAGCTGGAGCTCCTGCAGGAACTGTCCATGCTGCAAGTCAAGCAATTAGATGGACATGAGTCTGGGGGACATGCATACACGCACTAAGAAATAGCTCTCTTCATGCCATGAATACACCAGTGTTTAGGTTCAGAGAACACACACGCAGGCATTGCAAACCTATAGCTATTTGTATCATGTCTCTGTATGCCCTTGCCGACAGATTTGACAGGCCTATGCTTAGCCCTGCCAGGAATTCCCTATAATCACAGAGCATCACTGATTTGTCTTCAGTCATTATTATGTTCACCACAGGAAAAGGGGAGATGCTAATGATGAGGTCTAATGCAGAGCAGGCACAGGTTGCTGTCCTACATTAGCGAAGATTAACCTTACAGCAAAAACATGGACATCCTAGCCTGCTTCTGGCTACTTGTCAGCAATGGTCTTTGACATTTCAGCATTTTTTACCTCAAAACAACACCCAAAGACGTTAGACACCCTCGTCTGGTGTGTGCTTCTAAAATATTATAAATATATATGCCCCGATTCCGTCCATAACCTGCCATATTAACAAACAATCCTAATATTCAATCATTATTTCTCCCATTTGTCCCGGGCATTAACTTTTTCACGGACAGTTTCACCTAACCGAGACATTGCCATGGGCATCAAATTATTTTTTTCCTTCCACTCATATTGGATTTAAATCTGAGAGATTACCTTACAAGATGCTAATGGAATATCAGCTAAGACTACCAAAGCAGACCTTCTTTCCAATTTATTCAGAAAATGCTGTTGATCAGATTGATAAAAGCCTGAAAATAGCATGTTTAACAAGTATTTGAGCCATATATCTTGTAGATTTCCTAGAATGTAGCTGTTCTAGGAACACACACCACATAGTTTTCACAGTGATTCAGCAGAACGTGAAGCCACTAAAATCCAATAAAGTCTAAGGAATGCACATCCAGGCACAAATATACACTTTATTTCCAACAAAGCGACACACATACGCATTTGCAAACCCTCACCACGAAGTAAACATCCTTAACAGATATCCACCTACAATGTATGAGCTGTATCATTGCTGTATGAATAATGGGGGGTGAGTTGAGGCAGTAATGAGGCATTAGAGAATAAGGAGTAATCTGGTGAGGCGGAGGGATCCGGTGTATTCACTCCCTGATGCCTGCTTCCTGATCTCCACGCCTGGTTCTGTTTAAGCTGTGAATCAAGCCCATGTGGCTCATACGAGTGTGACAGAGCGCTCATCAAACAGACTTTATCTTAATCAATATTTCCGATTTCTTAGCCAAACACGTGTGTGCAAAGTCGACTTTATCCACGCGAAAGCATGTGCAGGCTAGCTCACTTTCAAATAAAACATCTTTCACAATTTGGTTACATACTGTATTTAATATTGAATATTGGAGGTTTGCCAGAACAGGGTGAGATCGCTGATGAGGTTAATGATGAGGTTAATGATGAGGTAAATGATCCTGATCAGAAACACGGACCACTGCTCCAACTGCCCACTGAAGGGATAAATGAGGCTGAATGTTTGATCCCATCATTACTGGAATGGCATTTTTGGCAAGAGCAAGGCCAACCTCCTTTACAGTAGCAGAACCAAAAAGCAAAATATAAAACGTGTTGGGTTTCAAACAAAACTCTTCATCCAGTTTATAGCAAATGTACTTAATGTGAGTAAATGAATGATAACAGCTGATATTTTAAAGATTGTTTTCTAAAGATTTAGACTCTGTTGCAGACATTAATCAGAAGGTTTTTACATTTCTTTGCATGCTTGCACGTCACCTCTTTCATATCATTGTTTGCTTTTCTGCCTTATTGCAACAGCAAGGCTCAATTAACATGAAAGAATAGATATAGAAAGCGAGGTAGAGGAGTAATTACTGTATCTTTAATCATGCTGGGTATCCCTAAATAGATTTGCTATACGAAGGGGTCTTGTGTTTATTATCCGAGGGATGAAGATAACTGCTTGAGGGCTCATTATTTGGGGTAGCTGCATTTTTCTACAGTTTATTATGCGGTTTTAATTGTGGTCTGGCGGGGTTTGCCTGAGGAACACAAGAGTAAGCAGAGTGAGCGAGAGAGGAATGTCAAAGACAGCAACTTCTCTGCAGGACGCGAGCATACGCCGGGAGTCCTGTGAACCTGCCTTACCCCTGGATTGGATTTCAGCAGTGACACGGGGAGAAAAGGGGGGAGGATATTCCAGAGACCAGATCTTGGACAACCCGAACGTCTCACTTACGGGTTTACTTTCTGGACTAAGTTTGTTCCAGCTTTTAATAATAAACAGGTCTTTACATTTGGGAGAAGAAAAATCTAGAAAACAAGAATAACCTTTTGGCCAACCAGCAGGTGCCAAAACACCTGCGCCTTCTTCCCTTCCGAGACACCGCTCTTCCAGTCTTCTTCGATGACTCTTCATCCATCTTTATGGCTGCTTTGGATGGAGCCCATACTCCCCACATTCTCTTAGTGAGGTGTTTATAGGAGAAATGAGCCTCCACCTTGGGCCCTAAAAGTCTCCCTACATCTGGTTCTCACCCCCTTCAAACTTTCCCCTGCTGCCAAGATGGAGTTATGAGCCTCATCTTCCTTAGCTCAAAATTATTTCTCACTTAAAAACAAAGATGAATCTACTCGAGGCAGGTCTGGTGTTTTAAGCTCAGGTGCTAAATCAAAGCTGGAATGTAAATTCACACCTAAAGTTGGCCGTTTAGCCAACATACAACCTCCTCTTTCCTCATAAATTCACCTGGACGTATCCCAGTTGCATAGCGAAACACACATGTTTTCTCCTCATACAGATAAACACTCATTAAGAATAAAGTCCAGAGCCTCTTTAAGGAATAAGTGCACTGCGAACTCTCCATTTATGGTGCTCCCTGCGGCGAACACAACTACAGTGACTAATACAAATCGCTGAGAGGGAATCGAGCGATGCAGGATTATAGAGATTGGCTCATTTTCAGCAAATACACCTCTGACCTTTAAAGCTGGCTATTTGAAAATACTGGAGGAGTGTGGAGTGAGTGAATGTGCCTTGAGTGGGCAAAACCAGATTGTGATGGTGAGGTTTACCCCCTGTTTTCTATAAGGGCTGGTTCTGAAACAATAATCAGAGACAGCTCAAAAGGAAAGAAAGACATAAGAATGAAAGTGAAAGATGTAATACAAAGAATGAGAACACATTTGGGAAAATACGTGGCACAAGTAAGTCAAAATTTAGTCTGAGAGAAAAGAAAAGAAAACCACATCTGTTCTAGCTTCACACTTTAATGCTTTATTAACCGTCTGAGTGCAGAAACCTTGCTGACGGACAGCCTCAGCTGCTCTGTGCAGCCTAATCCGCAGCGAGAGGTAGTGAAAGGTGATCAAACGTCTCCTTCAGCCCCTGCACACTATCCAGCCACAGTGAAAAGGTTAGTGCACCTCTCATAGCTCGGGGGCATGAGTGATTGGTCAGCTCATCCACACTGACTCACTCACGCAAGCATGAACACACACAAACTAAACCTGTCTACCTCTACAATGCACTCTGATTTCAAGGGAGCATTAATAATTCATAAAATAATCTATGTCAAAGAAATTAAATAAAACAAGAGATGCAATTCCAGGGGCAGCAACAATGCCCACAGGCCTGCAGTGTGATTAAAGTTTAACTACGAACAGATTCATGCTGTGTCTGACAAGCAGTGCCCTCTCCTGCAGAACTGACACAAAGCGGGACAATAGATGGACAAGGATTGCCCAGTAATGGAGCTTCAAGGCTCTGTGATTGAAACAATATCAAAGATTAAATCTGACCCAAAGCAGCATAAGATCTGCAGTCTAGGTAAACCATACACTACAGCCCCAAGCTAGCCTTGATTGTCAAACATTTGTTTAGCATTAGTGCACTGAACACATGGCCACAGTGCAAAGTCATTACATCTGTAGAAAAAAACACAACAAGTTGATTTACATTCATGCTTGTTACCTTCAAAGGAGAGGAAGACTCTTGGCAGCGGCTGGGGGAGGCTGGAGATCCCCGTGGAGAGGAGGGAGAGAGCCAGGAGCGCCATAGCTAACACCAGAGGTGGCCTGGCCAACCCCTCCGGCCTGCTCATGACTGCACCGCTCAGGAACCAAACCAGTTACCACCTCCTGTTGGCTTGAGAGAGAGAACAACATATGTTTAGTTGTCATATTTTTTGAGAATCTGGAATATGACCACTGAAACATAATCCTTATTATCTTTAACTTTTGTGCATTTGGCTCTACTGTATCTTATCTATCAATGCTAAAGCTAACTTAGTGTATTTGTATTTCAAACAATTGCATATTAACACATCAGGCCGACGCAACTGAACACTAGTATTCATTTGTGAATCTTCTACTATTTTCCTGATTGAATTATCAGCTAAATTCGCCACCCTGCTCACCAGCTAGCTGCTAACTAGCGAAACAGGCTAACCCGCTAGAACTACAGAGCTGAGAAAAAGGAGATCATTTGTGTGTGCTCATTTTTAGGAGCATGGTCTAACTTTGCTAATAACAAACTGGACAAGTGAAGTATTAAATGCATGCTAAATGTTTATATTAATATTTATCGGGATTTGGAAAAAGTTGGATCGGTGCCATCCAATGGTTGCATTTCAAAAGTGTTTAAAAGTTGCAAAAATACTTTTAATAGTAATAGAACTCAATTTTTACTTTGGTAGCCTTAATTTTACACAAGGAATTATAAACTATCTTTAAATTAATTACAAATATTCTATTACCGAATACAATTTTCACAACTAGTAGCTTTCATCTTGTGTTGTCTGATCTAAAAAGGGACCAATCAATGCTTGACTGGATGCAGTAGGCTAGTTTTCAAAATAACACGAATAATATTTACAGTTAAATGATGAGTCTTATAGGTCTACAAATGTAAGTGCAGTACAAACTACACTGTATGAAGACATAGATGATAGCACAACATGTCAGCTAAATCCCATCACTTACTATCTTGCAGATGTATGTCTCTTAAATATGGACCAAAGAGCAACAGGAGAAACGCTCTCCTTAGCCTTTTCCATAACAGGACAAGAGCAGCTGAATTATAGATAGAGGCAGGTACTACTGCCTGCGGGACACTAACTCCTGTAATGCAAAACTCCACTGCTACAAAAAGAATTGGCTGTTTTAACCACCTAACGCACAAAAAAACAAAAAAAACCGAATGCACTGGATAAAGAGAATGTCCATTTCACATGTACAAAGTAAACACAAGAGAAGCAGATTTCTGCTCTCATTGCTTATAGATGCATAATGAAAAATTGATGTCCAGGAGATAGAAAAGCTGCATCATTGCTATGAACATTTCCGTTTGGGGTGTAGTGTACAAATAGGCTGAGATATGGGTGTGTGAGGTGGAGTGAAGTGTGACTGATGTGTAGCCGAGGTGAAATTCTTCAGTTCAGGTGCAGAAGGATAACAGATGGGAAGCTGCAGAGGAAAGAGAGCACTTTGGCTGCAGAGAAGAGAAATAAAACAGCATGGGGCTTATTCAGACAGCCCAGACCGCTCAACTGCAGCTCCTCTGCTGCGGCAGCTTCCACACACACCCTCCCCCAGAGCCTGCGTCAGCTTGGGTGTCTCCAACAACTTTAGCCTCAGGGCGGATGGCTCTCTGACCCTGTGCCGAGGCTCGACCCTTGTCCTGCTCTGGCTTCTGTCACCATTTTTAAAGGGATTAGTTCATTTAAGCCATTTGAGATAAGTAAAAGTCAAGCCTCAATAAGTGTTAATAAGCTTATAAAGTCAACATGGAAATTACATTTTCCTTTTAAAGCTGTGTTAAAAGCTGTGGCAAAATTCTTTGAATGTATAATTTAATTTTCAAAGTTTGTAGCCATACAAGACCCTCAGGACTCAGTATTAACCAGCTCTTGCAGCAGGCAAGTCTCAAGTATTATTTTTTGTGATTTAATTCAAAAGTTTGAAGTCAACACCTTTGTGAATAGGGAGCAATAACACAAATTACTTGACTGCAAATCTCTGAGGATTATCTAAAGCTATGGAGACCTTAGTTTTAGGAAAGAATGCTGTGTGATCCACAAACAAAATGATTTGTTTTATTAAGGTCGGGGCAGAAATGTCAGCCAACAGTGTGTCAAAACCTAGAAACAGGATAAATAGTTTCCTAGAAATGATGCACATATTTATTATTCTGCACATGTGTGGCACATCTGACTTTCCTGCAGGAGACAAATTAACAAAAGCCTTTTTATTAGTCCACATTGTTTTCCCTACCATAAACCTAGTATTTCTATTATCTCAATCATAAAACCATAGTTTAATGTCATAACCATGACTTACTATATAGTCCCTTAATGTGTTTGCATGTTATTGTTTAAAACGAGAATAAAACAAAACAATTGACATAGAAATACAGAATTGTTGAGTGCTGAGATTCTTGTGTGGTGTTAGGGTTGAGTTACTACCAATTGATAATAACTTTTTCTTGTGAATCGGCCCACTGCTTCCCCCCCTGCGTTCTCAGAGAGATGGGTGATTTCTGGGTGAGAGGTCTGGCGTGAAAACCTCTCACAGCTGCTAAACTCATCGTCAGGGGAGCACGTCTCCTTCTGAGTGTCCTGTGACATCCCAACAGCTCAGGTTTAGTCACTTCCTTTGCTTCTACCTTTGATGCTCCCCACTGATATGAATGAGCTCACTACCAGCCTCCCTGGAACTTGTAAAGCACCGTGACGCTCGCCTAGATGGGTCTCCTAATAAAAAGTGCATTAGTGTTTGTTGCCATGAACGAAAATAATAAATACTTCAATTAATTATGTCGAGCTCTTCAAATTCGAGAAACTCCAGTCTACCAGGAATCTCTGCGACGGCAATTACATGTCTCCACAAAAGGAGGTCAGTCTCAGTGAGTGGAGTTATATTTCCAGTGGGATGTAATGATAATTGGGTTTATTGTGCGTTCCTTGGCTGACAGCCTAATGAATTTTCCATCACAGTATTTCAGAGACACTGCTCAAAAACTAATATTGATGGAAGTAGAAAACTGCGTATCTGAACAAGCAAATACTATTTGTTTCTTCCCAAACTGGGTCTGTGATTGTTTGGCTTCCATCTGATCCTGGTAATGTTTTAAACACATGAACAGTATTTAACTAAAAGAAGATGAGGCAGAGAGTCCTTCCATCTGGATTTACATTTGAGATGATGTAGTATCTTGATCTGGGAAGAATTTAAAATGGTAAACAACTTGCAAGTTACCCCGTGTGTCCCGGCTCTAACAGGACAGTGTGTGTTCCTACCACACCCTGTCACTCAGTTGTCAGCGGCTCTGTTACAAACACATGCTCCTTAACACACACACACACACACACACGACTAGCAGACGCCGCTCTGAACAGCAAAATGTGTGTATTTCAAGTATTAAAACTTCAGGAGTACTAGTTTAATGACATGTGAAAGCAGCATTCAGACACTTTGATTTCAGGACAACCCTGTTCACACATTTAGGTAGAAGAGAAAGGTTCATTAAAAAGCTTATTAATGAATAATTTAAGCTTTTGGTTGAATAAAGTTATAAAGAAATACTAACATCACAAAATAAAAATATTAAACAGTTTTTTAAATGTTTAATTAGCTTCACGGTAATACAGAAACTGCTACAAAGTCATGACTCATATTTTGGAAATGCATACTGTATCAAAAATAGACAGTACACCCAAGGCATGTGGGTTACACACAGCATGCCAACGTAATCTGAAGCAGCAACTTTATTTGTAAAATGAAAAGGGAAATTAGATTGTAGAGTCAGTTTACGTTTAGCTTTTCTCACTGGTGGGACTCTGCACCTGTTATTCTGCTGCCCACCACCTCCACTCTGCATCCGCTGTGAGATCTGCTCCACTACAGTGTGGTGCAGTACAGCAGGTAGACCCTCTACCTACAGACACAGGATCCAGATTAGTCCCTGGTCCATGAACTCACCTTTTAGGAGCTTCCTCCAGTGCTGGTCCCACTTGGAAAAGCCAGGTACCCAACCAGGTTGTTTTTATCCCGCTTAAACCACCTTGTTTCCAGCAGTGATACCAAAGGGGGAAAATGCTGCTATTCCATCCAAGTGCTCACAGAGCAGGCTTGACTGAAAGAGCACAGGAGAGAAGAGGAGAGAGGGAGGAGAGCGAAAAGACAGAGAGGGCTGGTGTCCTATTACACACTCTCCACTGAAGTCCCCCTCCCCCTTCTCACCCCTCCCTTCTTACGGTCTTTCCCCTTCCCTACCTCTGTTAACTAGACAGCAAACTTTAACATGTGCAGCCCAACACATAGGACTCTCACAGACAGGGTGAATAATGACAAGTACAGACATAACACGGAAACTGCTTTACTCCAAAGATATCAAATTTATTCCGCCATGATGACTTAAACCAGACTTTTCCATTTGTTTCCATTTTCAGCCAAATATTACGTAGCTGACAATCAGTATTTCCAAAATAATGACTCATCTTGTAAGTATTAAATTGAGTAACTTTAATAACGAGATTATTCCAAGGAAATTATAACTCACATTGACTCAGCGAAACAAGACTAAAAGTCTACTGCTGCTCTGTGAAGCTGTTCTTTGTCACAGTGGTGCTTTGAGCTTAATTGTTAACTTGTTAACAAGCCCACAATGGCAATGCTAATATGCTTATATGCTTAGCTGTAGGTTTGTAGTATTATGATATACCAGGGTAATCCTCATGATATTATTATCACTGCCGAAATAATTACAGATGCGCCGCTATCTATGATGCTCTATCCATGGGATGAAGATGGCTACTACAAGTGGTGGGGATGACGTACTGGTAAAAAAGGAAAAAACACCTTTACCCTCTTTGCTTTTGTAGTTGTAATAACACTAAACGGAAAATTCCCCAAGTTTATAATCATATGACATTATTTTAGAAACTCTAACCTGCTTTTCATCTCTGCTAAGGGCTAGCGGCTACATTAGTTGCTACTAGCGCTGACCTAAACATATGTGGTTGAGTGGCACTGTGGGTAATAAAGAGCCAGAAAGTGATAGAAAATAAGAATGTGTGGAATAAAAAAAAAACATTCTCTATAGGAGTTCAATGCTACATTGATGTTGTAGCCGTGTGTTAGCATGCTAACATATGCCTAATAGCACTAAAGGCAGCTGAGGCTGAAGGGAATTTAATAGATTTTCTCACATTAATGTCTGTACGTAATTTGACAATCCATCCAATAGATTTCAATTGGATATCTAAATCTGGATCAAAGCAGTTAACCAGTCAAATGGTAGACACTCTGTAGCCTAGAGTGGTTAAAAACAGTCAACTTATTTCTCTTTCTTTGGCTCATGCATGCTATCTTAAACTGTCTTTACCATTCTGTATATTAAATGTATTCTTTTTTTAGAAATGTTTCTACAGAATAAATGGATTTCATCAATATAATAGATAGTGAAGTGAAGTACAGAAATTGGACATTCCTTCATCCTCTGTGGTCGACAATAAAAAAAGAAAAGGTTATGTTTTTGGTGAGAGTTGCACGCAAACCACGAATTGTAGAGACAAAATAACTTACAACTATAGTACACAATCATTTTTAATGGGCTCATTGGGGAGAGCTTGGGATCTAAAAAGACTTTGTAGGGTCTCAAACATGCCAAAGCTGCATTAACACAAACAGATTTCTTGCTTCAACACAAGTCCAAACCAGAGGAGTCAGGAGTCTAGAAGGGCTTGGATGTGTTAACCACAAGCAACACAAGTATCGGATTTAACTATTTCCATACGGAGCTCCTAAGAGAAAAACTATGAATGGATGCATTTGTGTTACTCCTGAGTGTCATATTCACTGCATTACAGGTAGGATGTGAAGAATTTTACACTTAAGCACTTTGAGGTGGAATTAAAGCTTATTGCTAAAATCACAGCTCAGAAAAGAAAGAGAGAGTGTGAGGCAGGTCTCAGATGAAAGCGTCTGACAAGCAGAGAAAGTGAAATGGGGGGAGGAAAGAGGGGATTGCTGGTGGCTGAGACAGGAGGAAATAATTACCTTTCTCCCTGACAATGGAGCCTGATTTACACCTCACCAATTAAAGTGTCAGGATAGCCCACTAGGTTAATGAAGGGTTTTTCATTTGTCCCGATGCACACTCGTTATTGGTGGAAAAAAGAAGAATAGAAAGTGTCTGATGAGAGAAAAATAGAGATCTGGCAATACCTAAACTGCCCAGACGACAGAGCTTCAGCAGTTAGTTAACTTAATGAGTTTGATGAGCCAAAGAACATTACCACGTGACAACACATAGATGTCCGACGTTGTTACAGCAAAGTATGTCTGACTTACAGTAAGGGATCATAAATCCTCAAAATAGATTATTCCAAAAATGATGATGTTGGTCTCATTCCGGTCACGCAACATCTCTCTTTCACTAGTTGCAGGTGGCAAGGCTTATGCGCTGGCGAGTGCTGCGCATGCTATGCTCCTCTCACGCTTGATATTGTGGCCACGCACACACACAACCTGTCCCTTGTTAGCACCGCAGATGTCACGCATTTGTCACACTGGCGTTAAATACGCAGGCCAGGGTCAGGGGAGGCCCTCTTGTGATGATCACCATGTCACATGCACATATATGCACTTGGTAAGATCAAAGGCCGAACTGCAGCATGCTAATATACTATCACCAATGCGGTAATCTTTTATTATGTTTACTTCTTACATTTCTTTTATGGGTTTGCTCTTTCCTCTTTGAGAAACATGATCAACTGAAAACAGGAAATCCATTTATTTCCTGTAAAGCTGAACAACCAGGACATTTCACAACAGTGCCAGTGTTATTCTGTGGTTTGCATGTTTTCTGACTTTCCAATGACTGGTTTCTTCTTTCTTAATAGTTTTCCAAGGTTGAAGAGAAAAAGATCATAGGCATTTGAAGCCTTGGTGGGGAGGCAACTAACAGTTTTCTTTTACTGCTATAAAGTGTCAAAAAATAGTAATACAACAATCTCAACAAGCACAAGATAGATTGATTAGAATGATATAAACAGAGTGGCAAGTCTTCACATATTTAAGAAACTCGACCCAGTGAAAGCTGCCATTTTCCTTCTTAAATCAAAAGTCCATTCTCAGAGTTGACAGGGTATACGACAGAATTCACTGGACTGTGCAACACTTCAAATCTATAACCTATTAAACTTGCAAAGCGAGGAGCCATTTACATTCCAGTCAATGTAATACAGCATAATACATCCCAATTAGCTGGTTGACGAAAGCTTAATAATGATTATTAAAACATCAAGGAGACAAGCAGCTTGTCATTTCCCAGCCTGATGCGTGATTGAACCTTAAACTGATTTGTTCGCGGCACATATCTTTCCTAGAAATAAAACCAGATAATTCCCATAAGGGCAGCTGATCCGATTGTACATATGTTAATTCCATCTGTGTAGCCAGTGTATTGTGGCTGACACTTCTGTAGGCCCATGAAAGTGTAGGAAAACAAAAAGGCAGAGATGTGAATAATGGGATTGCTAATTACGTGCTAGGCACCAAAGGAAATATTTGATTTATGCTAAACAGAAATAGGCAGCGCCCTTCACTTTTAGCAGCATACTCTGGGAGATTAATTGAGAGGTTTAGCCACCCTTGCAAAAAAGAGGTGAGGAATTCTGCCAGAGTCACGCTCCGTGTCAAAATAGCTTGAGAGAAATCTCCATGCAGCTCTTTCTCAGTGTCTAAAGTCATCAGCTGAGGTCCATACAATACTGTACTGTGTGCTGATAGTCTACAACGCGTTCCACTCTAAAATGTGGAGTGATGGGGCTGAAAAATGTAATGGCGTGTGAGAGGGTCATTCCATAATGGGAAGACAAAGGCGGTGCAGAATCTCACGCCGAAAACAAAAGATCCTGCATAAACTGGCACGGAGCGGAGGGAATAGGAAAAGGTGAAAAAGGAGAGAACAGACAACGCTGGTGATTAATTACAGAAAGGAAATAATGCGTGATCTCACTAAAGTGATTAATTTGTCCACTTACTTTTGTTCCACTGAAAAACAACCAGACCCACATTATACATGTAGCTCTGTTGGGTTTGGATCTAAACCCACTTTTTATGGATGTAAGTTAGCATTTCTGAGTGGCTTGGCGTACCAAGAACAGTTGTCACTTAAGAGCTGTGGCTTTTGTTCAATCTTACTATACACATACACAGTACGAAGAAAAGGCAACAACTTCAAGACAAAGTAGAGACTCTCCCAACTTCACATAGAAATTGCTTCTGAAACAGCATCTATTTATCCCCTTTGGTCAAAAAACCACCCACATAACGCAGGTGAGACTTAATTAAAGCTGCCAAGTCAACAACATAACATTCAGGTAACAGTAACTTTTTCTAAGAGAGTATTCCACTGCTTTCTCCCTCCCTTGGTCCCACTTGGTACAGTCCAAAATGCCTGCACAATCAGGGAAAATGGACACACCTGGCAGAAAACATTAATGAAAGCACCATCGAGATCAAAACAGAAACAAAACGTCTGAAATCTATATTGTATGAATGTCATTTTTGCATGTATAAAATGCAACTGCAGATGCAAGACTGCTTGCATGACCGTACTTCTTTAGACTGGAGAAGAATCAGTTCATGTATTCTTAATATCATTCAACTATAATTTAATATAAGTGAAGAAAATCGTTTTTTGAAACCAACAAATATTTTCTGATGCAACACTAGTTGCACAAAGGGAGAGCTTACTGTACTTCTGAGAGATTTTTTATTAAATGTTTTAACCACAAAATCGAGACGTTGTTAAAAAAAAAGTTCCCCGTTTTACCTGACGAACTACAGTATACAGATGATCTCTGACGTGCGTCTCCTCTCCCATCACTTATCATTTGCTGTCCTCCACGCTTCCATCTCGATGGGTGGGGGACATAATAAATCTAATTAAAAGTTCTCTACTGGAAAAATGTACTTGCACAGGGGAACTAATGGAATCTGGTTATTATGTATCCCACTTCCTTTCTAACTTCTATACTGCATGTGAGACTGAGCTCCACACTTAGATTTTAATAGAAAGAACGCCATCCACAAGTACATTAGTCTGTCCAATCAACTTAGACGTAAAACAGTCACTGTTACACAAGGTGTGGTTTACAGAAGCAGCTTTACAAGCTTGTTTAATTTATGTGCTGTTTACAGGTTTATTAGCAATTGGCCAGATAACAAAATCACTATTACAGCAGAGCAGTCTTCTGTGTTGATCATTTTTGAATGAATGCTTCTGATTTCCTGATGAGACATTGTGATTGTCTTTAAGGATTAGCTAAATGACTTCCTAAAGATTACATCCAACCTCTTGAATTTAGGTTTAGGCTTCGGTTTCCCCTCAAGTGGCAGGGATGTTTTTGAAACCTTGTAATGACAAATCCAATGCTGGTTCTGGGAATAATTGGCTCTTAGTCTGGGATGATCACTTTGGGATTAGACACGATGAGACAACGGGCTCCAGAGACTCAGATTTTTGGATCGAGTTGATGAATTGGGCGAGTGACAGCTGTTGGGATGAGAGTCCTGGAAGCAGATCCTGGAATAATGGACTTTCTGGAGGGAGGAGAGGTTGTATGAATGATGTTTTTGGAAAGCTGTTGGCCACCGAGCTGGACCGCAGTGTTGGGGATTCCACACTGGAAGCAAGTGGTGGCCAGATACATTGCTTGTTTGGAAAGCTGACAGTGTTAGCGACAACCGATGTGGATAAATAACTGATATATGATAGCCAGTCTCTGAATTAAAGGGATGATTGAAGATGAGGCAAGAGACATTTGGAAGGGGATTAGTGTAAAGAGCCAGCGGTGTTGCCCCGATAACTTGGAAGCAGATTTGTCTACAGAGTGTAATGGAAATGTTGTTTGAACTACAGGGCAAGTAGGAAAGCTGAGACAATGGCAGTGAGGTCCAGATTTTCACTCGAAGAAGGTTATGCCAAGAAATCTTGAAAAACAGAATCATACTTGGCCTATGTTCCAGAAGATGCCATAAGTAATAATAATAATACATTTGATTTGTCAAGCAATTTATCAGGTGCACAAAGATGCTTTTACAGATTTGAAAAATAAAATGAAAAGTCAAATTTAAATCTAGCAATAATAAGTGACAGGTCCTTAGGAACCCTGTCTCCTACAAAATAAAGTTCCGATAAATTAAATGATATTCACAATTTGTTAATAAAGTTTAGCCCTAACCCTAATTAAAACTAAAGAAAAAATGGGTTTTGACAAAACATCAAGGTTGGGCTACAGATAAGCACATGTTGAGTTACTGATGAATATTTAAAAAAGAAAGTTAAAGTTGAATTTTGAATGCACAGAGAAGAACAGCAGTTACCCGACTGAAAGACCTGCGTGTGCTTGATCCATCTGGACTTTCATGAAGTTTGATTAGAAGTGTATTTGTTATACGTACAGAAAAAACATGTTTCCCTGGAAATGACAGAGCTGATTTGTTGTATAGGGATGTCATTTGAGGAAGTCACAAGAGGACAGTTTGGAGTTGTGGGGAAGAGGAAGGGAAACAGTTTAAATGGATGGAATTATATTGAGGTCAGAACAGTTTAATAGAGGGAGTCGTCAGTCATGGAGCCAGCTCTTAGGGTTCCTGATAGAAGAAGTCAGGTTCTAGAATAAGAAGTTCAAAACAAATCAGAAGTGTTGTTGCTAGAACACGAGGAAGCAGCAGAGCTCTGTGTTTAGGGCGCCCAGAGTAGAAAAGAGGCAGGTACTGTAGGTATGAAGATCACTCACCCCAATTGGATAAGTTTGGTTACTGTTTGCAGATTTTTATCTTCCTCATTAAAATGTAAAGAAAAGATTAATTTTATAGGTGGTTCTGTGTTTGTTTTTCCCCTTATTAAAAGTATATTACAGTTTTCCAAATCTATGTACTCATTACATTCTGCTTATCCCTCAAAGCCCCTCATAGTGCAAGACTGTTATTCCCAGTGCAAACACATATCCACTCAGCAGACGCTATTAGCTACATTTATTTTGATGAGCATACCACAGAGACAAAAAAATGACTGAGCTGCAAAGGAAAGTAAATCACGCTAAAACAAAACCCTTTCACCCTTCCTGTTACATTCTTATTCACCACAGAGAAAATCAATTTCAGTCCTGCCCAGCCACAGCTCATTAATCTGGTTACTGTGCCTTCTGCTGCATTTTTATTGAATTTCATTTCCCTGAATTGTGACTGGTCATTTAAAAAAGGAGTGCCATTAGACAAACAACTGCACATTTTTTAGGATGCAAAAAATGTCTGCCTTATGTCTTAAACTCAAGCACAATTTACATCAGAAAACACCAAGTAACTTCTAAGATAGTGCTTGGACACATAATTTATAATGATACATCTGGTTATAGACTAACATGTACGTAACTCTTTGACCCTCCCAAGAAATAGCTTTGAGCTAAATCAGCTGATAAGAAAAACAACGTTTCCTATCAGTTGATTTCCCTTTCTCTTGTTTCAGGAACATGTTGGTTTAACCTCCAGTTAAACTCTCAGATCATCAGCGTGGTTGATTTGCTCCAACTCTGATAAGATCTTCAGTGATTACTTTGACAGAAAACACCATCACTGATTGATACTGATTAGATACTACAGATCAATCGCCCGGAGAGAATCCTCAAACGGAAAGTAAAAGTGTGTTGCAACAAGCACATTCCTCCCCAGGACCATTCATCACAATTTATGCGACTGAAGCGAGTACTTTAGGATGGAGACAAGAGATAAAAGCATGTTTGTTTTATCTACATCTGAATTCCTGTAATTTGACTGTCACTGTGGATCACTGCTGTGACTTCAGATCTCCATGCCGCTCCCCAACAGGAATTCCAATCAGTCGGAGAGGTGATTCTCCTCAGGGATCTCTCAATCGGAGGTCACTAAATAGCTGCCATTTTGTCCAATACAGTTGATGGCAATATATATTCTGTACGCGTTCCTAGCTTTAAGGAGATCATGTCAGCATCAATATGGAGGGTCATGATTGTCCGATTGAGCCTTCATTGAAGGTCAGGGGTCACCCGTCTATCCCGGCCCGGATGTCAATCACAAGCTGACCTCTGTGACCGGGTCGAGAAATGTAGAAGATGCAGATTTTCTGCTGTCGCTGTAACTCTTTTCACTAGTCAAAACACGGTGACTGTTAATAGCGGGAATGCTTTTAATTAAAAAAGGGCTATGAGAGCATTAAGAGGAATAAAGAGGCCAAGTGCTCCGTCAGTTTGACACATGGTAAATCCAAGAACCTTTAAAGAGTACTCAAGTTAAGAATAATTTCATTCCTATGACATTTACCAGGTTTTCACCCAAATGTATCGCAGATTTTTTGGGAAAATTGGCAAATAGAGGCAATTAGATAAGATCTGTGTGTAGCGATGAGAATATTTCTCTCTTTAACTGAGTAGAAGCTCCAGTCGAAATTAAAGTCCTATGCTTTATACACGTCAATAGTTTTCCACTGACTGTTTTCAGTGCACATTTTTAGGTATACGACAACTTTTCTGCCTCAGCCAAGTGTAAAAACGTTTCAAGATTAATTTCGAATGTTCACCACTACTGGCTTCTTCTTATATACATAGACAAACCCAGGTTTCTAGCAAGAAGACAAACTCCATTTCACTCTTAGTACACATTATCACATGCACAATACTGTCAAATATTAGGCTGAAAACATGTTCAATGACATCCTGGAAAAGTTCAGTTATTACAATCACACACACTTCTATAACTAATAAACAACGCTAGACTATTTACACACCACAGCTTTTTCATTGTTTTAATCAAAATGGCCAACATAAATGCTTTTAACATAACTTCCCTCCTAAACTCAGTGTTTCTGTTCTGTGACCAGCACTATGAGAGTATGTGGAAGTCTTGCATTACAAAATGTGATGTATACACAGGCTAGAGTAAGCAAGCATCGTCCGTCTTAGAAAATGTAAACACCTGAAGTTTCCCAAACGCACCCTTACCAACCATGTTAAACACCCGCAGACAGCTAAATGGGACACTTCGCAACACTCATGGCATTGTTTAAATTGTAAAGATAGATGGATATCTCATTAAGATTCTCTTGGAGTCCAAAGGGTGAGGCTTGAAACTGGCTAAATGCTAAGGATATACAACTTCGTTAGGCGGAGAGCCAGGGTCTCTATAGAAGCACAACTGCCATCAATGTCTATACATCAGCAGATTGTCCTGATTCACAGAAGCCACAGCCCCCCCACGCTACCTGCATTATGAACAGATGTGCCAGGAGCTGCAGCCCCTGATCAAGCGACGCATGACGAATGGCTGAATTTCACCAAAGGCCAAGGGTCAAGTCGTATCCCTTACCCGACCCTGGCATTAGACACAGATGCATGATGTCAGTTCCCATGTGTTGGGACTGGAAGGTGACTGCAGACCCCTTTGACACGCCTTAGACTTCCCCACGGAGCCGCAATCCCCGCAACCACTCACCATGAACCGTGAACCCTCAGTTCCCAGATACCCACCTTCAAATTATCCAGTCCCAGAGGCGCTGCACACTTTCTTCCATTCACCTTCACCCGCCATTCCCCCTCCGCCAACCAGCCCCAAGACGCCCACCAAAGCCAGTCACCTGTGAAAGGAAGCCCAGAACAAGTTCAAATTATGTCACAGCTTGTAGGTCATAGTTTCAGTATGTCCTGGCCTCCTGGTGCTCAGCAGCTTCTTTTTTTTTTATTTATTGAACACTACACAGACCCTCCACACATTCCCAAAAAAAAGTACAGCTGCACTTTTGTCCTTTCGCCAGGAACATTTGCGCTTCTTTCCACAGCAGAATGGAAGAACTAATATACAAGCTGTTGTGCTACAGTTTTAAGGACGGCATTTTCGCATTCAGCAGATGTTAAATTTAACTTTGCATTATCTGTATCATAAAAGCTGATTTCATGCAGCTGTTCATACCCGGGAAAACAGCACGAGGCTCCACTCTGAACGCGATGTGTTGCCAGAGATACAGACTTTCGGAATATTGTGGCTTATTTTTCACTTGATTACAACATCATGTATTTGCGCTCCATTAGTCTCAAATGTATACCAACACACGCCGTTGTTGAATTCTCACAATACATCATTTAAATTGCTTCCAACAGCTTTTTAAATCGTGTTTCCAGTTTAAAAAAAATAAAAAGTGATTATTAACGTCATAATGTTTGCCATGACTTTAATTTAAGACCTTTAGTTTTTTAACAGTTTCAGCATGGATGACTTACATCCCCATGAAGTTTAAACAAAAGGCCCATTTATCAGATTAGAGTGCCTGATGGCAGCAGCAGGGAGGGTATATTGGCCCTGTGTCACCCATCACTTATACATTGGGGCTTGTGTAAACTTCCTGCGGTTTTATATGCTTCCTGAGATCAGGTGTCAACTGACGAGCATGACCAATCACAAGATAAATCAACATCCAGAAGCGTTTCGTCATCGGCATACTAGAATTCGATAAGCTTTAATTCATTAAAAAAGAGCCACTATTGGCCCTGTGGTTACTCATTTTGATGGACGATGTTTTTAACAGTGAGCTTACGTAAACACTCTGTAGACACTGCATTAGCTAAAAGTGCTGAAACACTTGCCTGAGTTACATCACTCTCCATTTCAGAATTGTAATGGAAGGCAGTCCAACCAATCCATGAGGGTCAGGCATGCCAGCAGGTGATAGCAGGTTTAAATCCAGAAGATATGACATTAATAAAACAGAAACAGGTCAGATACAAATGGCTGTGAGACACATGAACACATGGCAAGACAGTGCAGAAAGAAACTAATGCAACTGGGCCGGTATATTTACTGAAAGGCTAACAAGGGAATGAGATGCAGGTGTGCAGATGGGCGGGGCTAATGATGAGGAAGAGTTGGAACAGGTGTGTAGGTGGGTGGGGCATCAGGAAAGCATCTGGTGGATGAATGGAAAATGGCAACAATGAATGATCCACGTAGAGTCAGTGGGACACACCATCACTTGATAAACTGATACAAAGTGCGCCTCTGATTTTGACACTCTAATGACTTTTCAACCTTATCAAAATAATAAAAACATTTTAAATCCAGTGAACTATCTCAACATCTATTCGAAAAAATATAAATGCAGACATTCATGGTTTCCAGATGATGTACTCTTATGATTAAGGGGATCTCTTCAGTGTTTATCTAACTCCATGTTCAGGTCAGGTAGTAATGTTGTTTGTGACCATATAGCTGCAAAGATACTGGAAATGATATTCCTATCAGCCTCCATTGCACCTATTTACCGCCCAGTATCCTGTGTCTCAGCATCAAGCATATACACAAAGATGACAAATGTTCTACTTCCTGGTCATCAGCATGTTAGGGTACTATCATTACTATTTTGCTCAGAGAATCAGAGAAATGCATCCAATTAGTACGGCAACACTAGTCTTGGGGATAGCAGTTACTTGGTTCAAAATATGTTTGAACTCTAAGAACTTCCTAAAGTTACAATGCTGCAGTTGTCTCATCTGCCATGTTAGCAAACATTAATTATATTCCTTATGTTCTAATTAAGCTGGACGGATATAAACAAAGCAACAAGAACATGGTCCTATAGGACACTGACATGCTTTATTATCATGGCTTGTTGCTTCGGCACCCATTATTTATCTATGCTTGCATTTCAATCTAGAGGCCTCTAAAGATCAAGCCAGGTAAACCCTGAGAGACACACTGATGGAGGCTCGGACAGTTGAATCAATATGGTGAAGATTAGAAGTAACACGATGTCATCTGAAATACTGCTACCTTTACTCATCAAGCTTTGCCTGTTTTATGCTATAGTTTCCTCTGTATATTTTTCTTGTTCTTTTTTAAGATGCCATAACATTTCCAAGGAAATTAAAGATCCAACAATAAGTTCTGCAGTAGAATATATTTCCTCTGCCAGAGTGTGCTGCAGCCTGAAGACAATGCAGCATTTTAGCAGCCGAGTAAAACGCTTTTAAATCCGATTTTCCATTTAACTTATCAGTTCTGATTTGAATCACTTGTGCTTCTGAGTGTAATACCTTCTGAGCTCGAAACTGGAATCATATAGAGGAGATTCTATTATAGAAGGAGGATATGGCTATGACTTAATGCTCTTGTGGGGGGCTGTTTGCTGTTAGCCCTGCTCTTAAGGAAAGGGCTCATTACGGCCAACAGTAAGGGAATCTTAAGGATTATAACCATATGTGAAGAAGAAGCAACATTAAGTTATAATATGGAGCTTGGAGGATATTCTAAAAACTGGAAGAGACCAACTCATCATCTATTAACTGTCTTTCAGCTCTATTTGTTGCATGCCAATGGAAGACCAATCACTCATGTATGGAAATAACTCCTGAGTCGTCGTTCTGACCAGCCCCTCCTCCTCTCTATATCACTGTGGGTTGTTTGTTGCGCCACAAAACAATTAAATTACAATGAGCCCTGCAACTGGTTACTCCCCCTTTTCTATATTACTTTGCGGGATTACCCCCTGCAGATTTCTCAGCATTCAAACAGGAACGACTTCATGTCCGGATCAATAATCAAACCCAGTGAATACAGACCAAATCAAAGCCCGCCCGACCCCCCCAGGAGTTGGTTACACTCAAAGTAAATGAGGAGGAGGGTAGCAGCGAGCCGTATAGAGCCAACCTGTTTAATTAGTTTGACCCTATGAGTGCCATGGGACTGTCTCCACAGAAAGTAGATGAATAGTGC
The DNA here is from genome assembly GCF_000735185.1 of Notothenia coriiceps. Classification (NCBI taxonomy): domain Eukaryota; kingdom Metazoa; phylum Chordata; class Actinopteri; order Perciformes; family Nototheniidae; genus Notothenia; species Notothenia coriiceps. Next base: position 59,110 of record NW_011348829.1, read on the forward strand.
TAATTAGCTGAGTGGGCGATCGGGAATACTCACAGGTAATTCCGTTCAAGGCTCGTATTGATTGGGTCAGCATTAACCTGTGGACTCGTTTACCCAGAGGACTGCAGGGCGGACATCTTTGTCTCAGTTCCAGATTGAGTTCGACGTCCATCTGCCGCGAGAGGGTCAATCACTTCAGCAGGAAAGCGGTCACATTGTAGTAATCACAGTCTTAACTAAGAGCCAAAGGTGTGTTTTGACTCAGAGTTTAAAGTGAAGAAAAAAGGGAAGAAAGCAGGGGGAGGGACATACAGAGAGAAAACATCAAAAGTAAGGTTAAGGTTAAAGTTAAGGAGCATTTCAAAGTGACTTTGCTGTTGGACTTAACTGGCCCTAAAAAGCAATTGACCTTGTATGCATTCTGTTGAAGTTGAAAGCTGCCTGACACAAATGTTTGTAATTGACATATGCCAGTAGGACAGCTTTGATAAATGACACTCCATTAACTTATTGACATTTAGCACTAAAACATATTAAATAACAGCTTTATATTTTTAACTTTGTATGAATATAATGTATACCATGCTGGTAAAAGACAATTCTCATATGGAATCTCACACAAATACTGTTTATCCCTACAAGCATATTTTTGGGAAAGCAATAACACAACAGCAACATTACAAAAATAAGGCAAATTCTCTTTGTTTGTACCAAAAAGCTGTTCAAAAGAATCATTGTTTGCCAAGCTCAAACAGCAATGCAGAAAGCTTTTGTTCGAAGCTTGAAGTGCATTTACAAGGTCGACTGTAGTATTAGAAGTAGTAGTATCAGGGTGTGCAGGAAGAAGATACAAGGCAGTCTTGAAGCAAAATGTTGTTCCAAAGGAAGTAGCAGTTCAGTACATTTCATGTTTCAGTTAACGCTGAGAATGACCAGCGTTACAGTAGCAGTATTAAGGAATCAGAATACAACCAATCTGGGTATTTATGAAGTTACGCTGTCAGATTCTATAACATTGACTTACTAAATTGATTGTTGTATTATTTATGGAGATATTTGTTTTAGCCAAAGACCTGCACCATCAATCTACATACGTTTGAATTGGCAGATAAGAATTGATTGCATATTCCATCATACGTTGATGTTGGCATACTACTGTAGGCCAGCCATACAGAGTATTTAGAGCTCATTGAAAATAATGTAAATGAACTACATTCTTTATGAGGTCAATGCTGAAAACAAACCATTGAATGAATGTTAATTATTCACTCAGCTAACATAAGCAGTTCTAGTTTTGTTTGATTTTATGCAAAGTATTCATGGCCAGGGAAACAGAGAGGGGAAGGAATGTGCTGTATTTCACGTGTTCGCGACTCAGCAGAATCTTAACATCCTGCTTTGTGACTTTGCACAACCCTGGCACCGCGGCGAGACAAGGATTTCCTGGGTAAAGTGGGCTGGATTTCATAGGAGGGCAGACTACAACACTTAAGGAATGTGTTCATATATGCTGGTATTTTGAAAGGAATGCCCACGAGCTACACATACCTCATTAAACACTAATTATAGATTCTTCTGGAAGAATGGTTCACCTGTTCCCTCGCTGTGACACTGAGGTTTAAAGTTCAGGACATTTGGAAAAGGGGTTTAAATTAACCTTCAGGGCGAGTTTCTGTCTGCTGTGTGGTGAATGCTGTCCAACTTCCAAACTGAATGCATCTGCAGAGCCGATTTATGTCTACATCCACATCTGTTTCTTCAAATTGGACTGATGTAAATCGCAACTGGAGTCCAATGAATCATTGTTGTCTTTCCTATCAGTTGGTCCTCGTAAACATGTTTCCTCTCTGTGGAGGAACACAAAGCTGAGGGAGTGGTGGAAGTGGTGACATGAATTGAAAGTGTAAGGTCAGGGTGAGGACAAGGACATTGTGCCAGTATTACACCTCAAGAGTGTATACCAGATGATAACTCAAAATCAAGGAACCAGGAGAAAAAGTTCGGGGACGCGGTTAGAGCTAAAAAGTGTGGAAGTTAAACCGGTTTTTGGGAATTAACCCCGGGGGCCCTGTACACTTCTTCACACTCGTTTGACACCCAAAACACAATAATGAGCAGGCAGGAGGCCCTGGTGGTTTGGCCACACACACACCACACACACACACACACACACACACACACACACACACACACACACGCACACACACACGCACACGCACACACACAGTGCATTTCACGCTGAGAAACAAACACTACTATTCCCCGTTCTGACTTTTCGTTTCCTGAGCGTGTTTATGCCAAAACATAACGTCCACTAAAAACAAACCAAGAGGGCTGCAGTAAAAACAAAGCTGGCAGGGAGCTTAACCTCAAAGTCACTTAATGGTAATTTTTTCTCTAAACAGAGAAATGCCCAAGACAAAGTTGCTGCGTAGAGTTAGATTAATTTAGAGTCAAGAGTTTGAGTCCGGGCCACCTGCTGCCGCTGCACCATTACCATTAATCACAGAATTCAACCAAAGTGAGTATGAGTGTCAACAAACAATTTAAAGTGGAAATCAAATGTTTCACAATGTTTACATAATGAAGTGCAACTCAACTTTTCCTGCCCTGGCTGTTTACTCATCACTCATACAAGCAGGTGTGGGGTCCACGGAGTCCCGCCAGGATCTATCATTGTCCCATAGTTTATTCAGAAATCTTTGAGGGATTACTTTGCAAATGTGTCTACCTTTATAAGAAGAGCTGTGGCTTTTCTGCAGCCTTTAATCCTGCATAACAGGATGCAAGAAGACATTATATAAACGTTTTTATTAAAAGCATGCCTGCTAGTGAGGTCATATGGAGATAACATCAAGAATTAATTATGAGTAATAAGTGAAAAAATGGCTTAGTGGTTATTTGATGCAGTGCTAAAGATCATTGTGGTTTGGATAAGAAATGGTTTGCATTCAGTTCTAACTCTGAGCCAATATTTCATCAGTAGGACATGGATTTGTTTGCAAAACAACCCACATCTGAAGAAAATCTGAATCTAAACAAAAAATATACTGTAGTTGTTTGTGCAGTTTAAATTACCTCTGTTAATCTCTTCTTCAGTAAATCATAAAGCTAAGAGCTGTGTGCAGAACATAAGATGGAAAATGCAGTTTGTCATGGTTAACATATCCACCAACAGTTTAAAACATGAATATACTGCTGTCATGGCCATTTGCTAAGTGGGTACAATGCTGTTCACTGCAAGAAGGATTCCTTCAAATTTAAGGCAACCCCTTTAACATGAAAATAACAGATATGGAGACAGAACCAGGTGAGTGTTAGCTTAGCTTAAAGAGAGAAGGAACCTTCTCAACCACAACTTGAATATTTGATATAACTTATATATTTTTGAGATCAGAGAAACTGGTATGTTCATTGATTATGTAAAAGAGGTGAACCTAGGAGCCAGGAGTATATGGAGTATGTGACAATTGCAACATAGCAAATGCTAAGTTACCAGCAAATGCTAGAGCTAGCAAGCTTGTTTAGTTAGCAAGGTAATGAAAAGTATTGATTGGATCTATATATATATTTATTTTCTCCTCTGAGAGCTGACTACAAAATATTTCAAGAGAGTCTGTGATAACACACCAAGAAAATCACTGTGGGATTATGAATGAATCACGTCAGTATGAGAGCTCTCCACCTGTTGCTGGACTGAACCAAGACAATCAGATCAGGCACCGAGAGCTGTGTTGAAACACATACCACAACCCCCATGTGAATTCCCACCTCTTCATATCAATGTCCGATAAGCGTTGCAGAGGATAAGAGAGCATTATGCTCAATCCCATGGCCTGCCAACTTTCTCACATCGCCTTATCAAAGACTATGTCAAACCAACAAATCAACTTGGTGGGAAAGCTGAAAACTATCCCACAAGTATAATAACATAGATTAACAATATTGACAAAAAACTTCTGATGATTTGAATTGTGTATCAGGAGGATAAGAATTCACACAAAGCATTTTTATTTCCGTTTCATTCGTGCATTGCCGTTCACCTGGAGGTCTCCCAGCTCTGATGTTTTTGTGTGATATTGTGTGATTCCTGAAAGCCAGATAGAGCAGGCTGCCTGCTGTCGCTCAGGCTGTATACTTACCACTCAGACACAGAGAGGTACTCCACTCCCTGTTGCCCTGACTAATGCATCCCACCTCCATCCATCCATCTATCTATGCATCTGCCCATCAATCCATCCAACCCCTCTGCAGTTTCCACCCCTGACACCATCTCGCTTCTAGGCTCAGCTACTATTACACACCACATTTGCCACATTAGAATAAAAGGGCTTAAAAATAGCCATGTCCTGGTTTCAGCTAATGATCTGTTCTCATACTAAATCCTCTGATGTTGTACAATCATAAACATACGATCAGACCATGCAGGGTGGTGCCATTTGATAACATGGCAAAGTTGATGACATCCAGAGGTTATGAGCTTTATTTCAGTGTAACGTTCCTATTTTGAATTAGAGTAATTTGTTTAATAAGAAAGCTACAGTTTCAACATGAACATATTGTCTCAAAAGATCTTCAAATAACAGAATCTGCCCTGTACGGCCTGTTTTTGCCAGAGGAATGTTTTTAATGGTGTTGCTGGAACGTTTGATGCCTTGGGTCAGGATCCTGAATTATTTTCACATAATATGCAGGGAGACGCCAAGTTATACAGCATCTGAGTGGCAGACGGGGAAAAAAATCCTTACAATCTTTCAAAGGTTTTATTATGGCAGGTTGCCGTGCGATGGTTTTATAAATGGAAAAAGGTATTGAGTTGTTTAACTTGGAGCAGAACTGCACAGAGCGTATATATGTGACACATTGTGATGTCTCATCGGTCCCTCTGTGCAGTGAGACTGAAAATATGTCTGAGGGCTGAGCGGGGAAACATATGCAGCTGATAAGCTTGAGTTGAAACAACTGGCTGTTCATCTGGAGGTGATCACGAAATATCCCTACCAGGAAAGACACTTCCCGCTTCTGACAAGATTCAGCTCTAATGAAGCCGCCTCAAACACAACCCCAAAAAAAAAGGAATAAAGAAATCAAATAGGAAATGCCACATTTATTTTTGTCTCTGGCAGCAGCCTACGTCTTGTGTCTGCATAACAGAATGACATTGTAATGATTCAAAGGCGCTTAGTCTATGCAGACTACATGGTCTCAGGATAGGGAATGAGGATAGAGTATACTCCTAATACATGTTGTAGCATTACTGCAGTTTTCCCTTTGGACCCACAAAACATCTGCACACATGAATAACAAATGACACAATCATGACTAAATGAAGATAAAACAAAGAATAATATTTGGAAATGCTGCCACCTAGTGAACATGTCCTGGTGATCACATTGATACAATATTTACACAGAGGCAATAACTGTCCCCCTGAAGAGGAAAGGCTTTGTTTATTATGTTATTAAGGTAAAAGAGAAGAAGAAATCCATGTAATGTTTTATTGCTTATTATATCACGCTTTAAGGGCTATGTTTTTGAGCAAAATGTCTTTTAGGTGTAATGATGGCTTTTGATTGGATGATAATAAAGAACATTTGGGTAAATCACAAGCTATCCAGCGGTATGGAGAGTAATTAAAATGAGTCTCACGTTTACTAGCTGAAACATTAAAGTGACATAAATATAATATTGATATAAAGTGATATAGTTAATAAATACATAAATGCATCACTAATTTCCCAATTTGGAATGATTAAAGTATATAAATATCTATCTAATCATCACCTCACAACCTATCGCTACAATAAAGATCTATCCATCTATAGTATATTTTGGTGATAATACTATAAGATTTAAATATAATTTCTTTAATAAAGATAAAGCTTTATGTAAGAGCATAGTTTCAGATGGAGAACTAAGACAGCAGTTCTGCCGACTGCCACTTGGTGCTGCTCTCTAAACATGTATGAAAGTGCTGAGGGTTATGCACAACCTTAAGGGATAATAAAACTAAAGGGATAAAATATTACAGAGTCAATTTTCATGAAGTATTGATCAGTAAGTCAGTTAAATCCTAATTTCTCTTGTTAAATCTACACCATGGAGATGGAGATAAAGAGAATCAATGCGGTCATTGAGTCTTTTTTCGAGACAATTAAGGTGTACTTTATGCCAGACGCAGATAACTATAAGATCCAAAGATAAGAATCATTACAGTCTGGGTCTGGAGTCATTATAATAACTTGGAGCAGAGGGGCTGAAAGTGTGGGAGTGCCTAAATGAAACTGTCAGAGTCAATACTGAGAACAAAATCTGAAGCTTTCCTTTTTTTTTTGTGCCAATACCTGGTTTCTTCACGCTCTGTCAAGTAGTGCCCAGAAACGTCCCAAATCTCATCAGCATCTGTATGTCAATAACTTCTCCTGAGTCAGCGTAAATAGCTTTGGGCATCAAATGAATACTGACATGAGAAAAAAGATCCTGTAAATAAAGAAGATCCGTGATCATCTTTTACATTTTCAGACATTAAATGCTTGTGTAAACACGCAGGAAGTGAAAAGCATTGGGAGAGCAACATTTCCAAGGCTGGATAAAAGCTTGCATTGAACCAAAATGTAAGCAAATCTAAAACCAATCGACTCAAGGAGGGAAAACAGCACAAACCAGATATATGTTTTCTATCCACTCCAAGATGAGTGAACTGCACGAAAGCCAATTAAGGCAAGTACCTATTTCAAGAAGAAGCTAGGAAATGGGTGGCAAACATTCATCAAACATTGAACAGTTTGCTCAAATGAGCAATCAGGGGTATTGAAGCAAACTGACTCTTAAGTACAATCTGTGGCCTTTCATCAAAAGGCTTTTAGTGGCAAATCAAATGAACCGCGCAATCTCTTCTAGACAGTGAGAAGCAACTAATGTCATCTAAAATCAAACATGTTAACAGTCTGCTTGAAGTTGTCAAACTAATGTGCTGCATATAGTTTCATTTAGCAAATGCTAAGTAGGCTAAAGGTCAGAATCATCGGAAAAAAGTCACACTGGGTTCAGAACAACACCCAGACTATTTACTAGTATTTATGTTCTTTCTTTTGTCTCGTTTTTAGACTAACCACTGCATGCCCATGTGCCCATTGAGACTGCAGGCATGTGGCAGTTTATTATAGCTCGCTGGGACACATTTGATTAATGAGGCCACGCTGTGGTGCGCGCAAATACATGGAGCACAGATGCTTTGCTGGTTTTTTTTCATTTCCACATAATGAACCAATAAGTAGGATCAAACATAATGCATTATGGTTACAATCAGAACTGAGAATGTATGAGCTGGGAGGAGAAATACAATTGGAAAAAATCAAAAGAACATAAATCAGTGATTCATAGTCGTACAATTCCCCAACTATGTCCTGTATTTTAATCAGAAATGAGACAAAATGCCAAAAAAAAGATGGAAATAAATTAAGTTATCTAGTAGAAAGCAGATGAACTTTACATAAAGGAGACATATTTTGACATTTTCTTGAATGGCTTGTCTCTGCTTAAACCTTTAGAGAAGGAACGGTCTGAAGTTAAATTGATAGCTATTCCATGATTCTTTGGCACAAAAGCGTAAAGTGCATTAAATACTTGAGTTTGAAAGTTATTTGTTATCAGAAATACAAAAAAATATCATATCTTAAAGGTCTCCTATAAGGCAAAATGCACTTTTTTTTTGTTTGTGTCTCCGTTGTGTCAGGGAACTCACAAAGTGTCAGAAAACAAACCCTCTCTCTTTTCCTCCGTACACAAATCTCTAAAAACGGGGCTACAACGGAGCTGATCCAGATTTGCGTCCGATATGACATAATATCAGAAATGTGGGCTGGCTTTACACCCACGGCCCTATCAGAAACGTCACTATCAGGAACAAAGCACAACGTTTTTTGGAAGTAATATGATATTTGTTTACATTAGCAAGCATCACTAACACTCATAGCTAACCTGTACTGGAGAGAATATGTGTAAAAAAGTAGGAAATAAAAAAAGGAACTCACTTTGTGGTAAACCCGCAAGAGAAAAAGCATTTGAGCTCCATACTGTTTCAGAAATAATCGTTGAAGTGGTTTGGAACCTAATATGGCATTTAATCACGTCAGAAATTAGCTGACATTCTGCCGTCAGAGAGGAGACCTCACTGCTTGCCTTGCCATGCTCAAACGGGGGCGGGGCCAGCATCAGCCAAATTCAAATTTAAAGTTACAGTCACAGAATCAGCGCTTCTCTAACAGGGCTGAACTAGAGGGATATGAGGGATGTCTAAAATGCATGATCTGTTTGGTATTTTGAGCAAAACACATCATAGGCATGTTTTTTATATATTTTTATATATCTGAGACCCATAATATATGCCTAAAAATAGCATAATAGGAGACCTTTAAGGTCCACCCACTAGTGTTTTCAATAACTAGTATTTTAATAACTAGTGGATGGATAGGAGTTCTTTTTTGGTTGATTTCTTGTATTCTATAACAATTAGTATACTGGATCGATAACTTCTTGGAAAAAGCTTCAGACAGGAACTGCAGTGTAACACATACAATGAATCAGTGACCATAAGCAAGTGAATGCCCATAAAAACATCTTAAAATAATAAATCTTGTGATCCTCCCTCAAGAGGATTTGAGGTCTTTTTGCAGGGCTCTGAAGAGCTGCACCGCTGCGTCTGTCCACGCCTCCTTCTGCTGCTGGCTGCTCGCTGCAGCCAGCGTCTGGGTGGTGTACACCAGCGTCAGCACCGTCCTCTCGAAGTCCTGCCAGCTCAGAGGCTGGTGGCGCCGGCCCAGCTCCACTGTCAGGCGGCGGATGTCTGAGAGCGACTTGGGCAGGACGTCCTCACAGATGACCTCCAGCTTCTCCGCGCTCCTCAGGGAGGCCAGCTCCTCATCTGGGATCAGCATGTGGTGTTCTTCATCTCGGATCTGCATTCCAGCCAGCAGGATCTGCGGGCCAAAGGTCCACCAATGAAAGAAGAAGTCTATCTACAAGAACATTTTTATTGTCCTTTTTGTGATTAGAACTGACGACAGCATTCAACTTAAAAAACATTCCTTTCATCAATGTCAGGAAAACTTTGGGTACACACAGTTCTCTCCACATGATTAGCAGAACAGCAATTTTTAGCAAAGGAAGATTGACTACAAATGTTTGACTGGGACAGATCTTTTGCACATTCCCAGTATAATTAAAGTGGTTTCCAGTATTAAAGCCGAGTCATTAACCTTTTCAGCACCTCTGAACACAAAGGGTCTGAACTGACCTCAAAAAGCAGGTCCACATCCTCCGCCGATCGCAGGAACGTGGGGTTGATGAGCGAATACGTCCCGCGCTTTATCCTATATGCAGATGGATACAGAGCTAGGACCCAGAAGTACAGGAAATTAGATTAGAGGATCTCTCCTGTTTTCACGAAATTAGGCAACGCATTATCCGATGTCTCATGCTTGTGGGTGGGCCAGAGGTTGAGAAAACACAGATACGTTACTGCTCAAATATTATGCAGGTGGGAAGGAATCTGGCTCCAGCTGGGCAGAGGGTAATAGGTCTTTCACCAGAGCCACAGATGCTCCTATATTCACAAGTGGCAGTGGCCAGTGCACCCAGAGGTGAGATACCCCCGCTCACAGAGGGGCAGGTGTAGCTGACCTCAATTGGTCAGATTTCAGAGTGTCAGTTCAGAAGTGTAGCAGATCAGAGACCGCGTTATTGGTGGTGTCCAGATAGGGCGGGAAAGAAAGACCTATCTCTCAGCTAGTGGAACAGTTGCCACTTCTTTATGATACAAAATCTATATTTGACTGAATGTGATAACAATTGCCAATTCCACATGCTATGACACATTTGATCAATAGGTAGGAAGTAAATAAGTACATTTATTCAAGTATTTTGTTTTATTATTTTCCTATGTTTCACATTTTTTCAATTAAGCTACAACCAACAGGCAGTTAGCTTAGCTTAACACAAAGACTTGAAATGGGTCAATAGAGTGCAGCTGAACAAGGTGAAAAAAACGACAGTGACACAATGTTAATGCATTTGTTGGGCGCAGTTATTTTTGGAAGGAAAACCCCTATAGTGAGTTTATTTTTTAGCATTTGGCTACTCAGAAAGGCTATCTGTGTCCAAGAAAGGATTTAGGAACCAGCCTGATCTCTCAATCACAGTCTAATTTCTGCTTAACCACTCTGTGTGATGTTGTGCAGATATTCCCACTGGTAATGAAAAGTCTTTGGGAGTTCAAGTCAAGTCTTGAATATAAAAGCAGAGGTCACACAAGGATCCACATTTCCCCTTTCATACTGTTTATACGACTACTATTGCTGCCCTGACTCTTAAAATACGTTCATATTACAATGCCATCCATTGTGTGAGAGTCCAAGAGCGATTGGATGACACTGCTTCTGCAGAGTGAAGTGAAAAGTAAAGTTGACTAGAGCTAAAAGGGGATTCACAGCAAAACTAAGTAATTTAAACCTCTTTTGACATCTCACTCTCTTTTTCCACTGCTCGCATATGCTGCTGCCATCCAGTTATTGGCTCAGCGTGTAAGCCATCACACAGATCACACACACAGAACTTAATGAGGTATACAGCATGAACGCTGGGCTCCATCTGAATTCAGATACAATACAACTCATGTCCTACAGCGGAATCCACGGTGTGCTCTCTCGCCAATTCTGGTGTAACGATCGGCCCCGCTGCCCGCAGCCTCCTCGTCCAGATACAGTTAGGCTTCATAGCATCTGTGAGGCCAGCCAAAGCAACATGCACTGGCTCATCTCTTCATGTACCTGCCATCATTCAGAATGTAAAAGAAAATACGCAGCTCTATGTTACATTGTTAGAATAATAAAACCCACTTACATGGTATTATTGTCAGCATATTATCTTAACCGTTCACCCTCTCAAACTTGCCCCAACCAAAAAAGGCCATTGTTGTGATTATAGAAATACAAGTTGGTGGGGTAGGTAAGTTTGAGAAACCGGCTCGAGATACACTTTTTGTTATATTCCATGGAATGCTCTTAACATCCCGATAGCAATGAATATCTTAAGTGCTTTGACAAAAAATCCATAAAAAAATGTCATCTGTGGAAGCCGTAGTACTGTAAAAAGCACGACCAATCATTTTAGCCGGCCCGACTAAAATAACTGGATGGCCTACCTGCCTGTCAGCCTTCCATCTGTGCACAAACTTATCTCGTACCCTCATTGGTCATGTGCGCGTTCGTGTGTGTTGGAGGAGGGGCCCATCTCTATAAGGAAGTGGCAGATTTTCTCCGGTCGTGTATTTTCAAATTCTAGCGATCTCGAGCCGGTTTCTCAAATTTACATACCCTACCTTTAAGTCAAGTGTTCAAAGTCCAAACTTTTTTCTCCATTATCTGAAACTAATCTGTAAATCCTTTACCTAAAATGTAATAGTTGGTCATTTTGGGAGATACTTCTGTATTCCTTATTGCAAGACTAACCTAACTTAACACCACTCAATGGTTAAAATCTAGCTAGAGCTAGCTTAGTTTAGCATAGAAGAGTGGAAACTGGGGGACAGCTAGCCTGAATGCTGTACAAAGTAACACATCCATCAACTCCAAAGATAACACATCAGTACAGTAAAAAGGTAAAACTAATATGTTGCCATATCTAAGGAACTCCTAAGGACTTTTTTATGCCAGGTGTACTGCTTGTAATGCTCACAATAACAATAAGACTGAAATAATTGCAATTTTCTCTTTTGTTACTTACAGACAGAGTCATACAAAGTGTTTTCCCTTGTTCAATATATAATATAATATTATATATTATAATATAATCAAGGAACTTTTATTGACGCTCATAAAAGCAATGTGTTTAACTTATTGCTTCAAAAAAAAATGCTAAGCTAAGCATCTATGGCTCTAGCTTTATTTGTACTGTAGAGTTCTTAGCATCTAACTCTGGTCTAAAACTATTTATTGTGCGACAAAGGCTTTGCTGTAAACTCTACATACGTTTCAGGAACTTCTCAACAATGGATATTCACAATCAGCCTTCAAAAACGTTTGGAGTGTAATTGTAGAAGATAAAACCCTCCATAAATTGTTCTAACACCCCAAACGGCACTGAGGATTTTTTTTTCTAGATCCAACACTGACATGAAGCTATGAAAACATTGCAACTAGCAAGTGAAAATTACCACTCCTCATTTAGTAAGTGACTCCCAAATGCACGATCAGCAGCGCTGAAGGAATGCCTGTGCAGTCATAATAGATACTGAAGAGACACTTTAGCTGCATCGAGGCATTGTCAAGGTAAACAAAACAGCACAAAGAGAAAGTGTGCTCATCACAACAAGGGTTATTTTTATAAAAGATTGCGTAGCTGCAGGGACATTACACCTGGGAAGCAGAGCCAATGGTGGTTTGAATTAGAAATCAATAATCTGTGCTATACATAAAAGTTGTCTAGTACTTTGAAAAAGTACTTAAGTGTGCAGAGAGAATTTATGATTCCAGCAGCGGGAAACATCAGTTAGCAGTAAAATGTTATTGCTTGTTAAAGCTCACATGGTTGGAGCAGCACTGATGCAGACGCAGAAACAGACCACAATATTCATGCAAGGAAGTTAAAAAGAAGAAAATGTGATGTTGTTCATTTGTAGGAGCTAGTAGGAGAGCAGGTATACATGACTCAAATGTACACACAAATAGCAATAGTTGCATCACAGAGACCAGTCAGACAATCTTGCAAGGAACTGAGGGAAAGGGTACATATACTGTAGGGCTGCTCGATTATGGCAAAAATCATAATCTCGATTATTTGGGTCAATAATTGTGATTGCGATTATTCATTAACTTTGAAAACATCCATTTATTGGAGAAAAAACATTTGAACAGTATGTTTTTAACAGTTGATTACCCTTAACTTAAAGTATAATTCAACTGAAAAACCAAAAACAATAATAATAAAAAGATAATCGTTTTATTTAGATTACGTTGTTTTCGTAATCGTTACAAGCCATAATCGTAATCGCGATTAAAATACGATTAATTGAGCAGCCCTTAATATACTGTATACACTGGAAACTGAACAAGTACCTAAGGGTCTAGGTCAGGTGATGAGAAAGAGAGGGCAAAGCTGATTATCACGACAAGACAGATTCAAGCAATTAGACCGGCACCAGCAATGCAAAATATACCAAGTTATCGAAATCAGTTCATTCCAGTTACTGTAAATATTAAGCCAGTTAAAAGATTTGTTAGTATTTAATATTCAGTTTTGAACGTGTCACTGCTGCGGAAAAAATGATTTTTCTAGCTGACTTATTTTGAGTGTCAAATAAAGGTGTCTCTTCTTACACCATCTTTGCTTTTCCTGTTGCTCATTCTGAGTCTGTTCTTCCCTCATTCCCCCCCTCCCTCCTGCAGAGCTCCAAACAATCTGCATTTGGACGGGCAGGCTTCCCCCAATGTCATTATGCACAGGCAGGGAACTTGTAATCTCCCGTTAACTGCTTGCAAGGAGATGAGGGAACAACAAAGATCCATTAATTAGCAGGGCTAAATGGTATTCCTGGCTGGAGGGATGTCTTGATCAGAGAGAGAGAGAGAGAGAGGCAAACAAAAACAAAAACAATATGGTTGTCTGGATCCCTCTGGCTTAGGGTAACAGGGGTGAAAAGGACACGGGAGGGAATGAAAGTCTTGGCCGCAATGGCCCATCTTCTGCTTAGTATTTAAATTCACCTCCAAATCATATTAAAATCCAAAAAAACTGCATTTTTCTAGCAGCTCAGATGCAAACTCTAACATTTACAGTGTAAACAGAGTCTTCCCCATACATATTCCCACTGTGAGACACTTCTTTTACAAGCTAAGCAAGTCAAGTAGCGCAAGGAAAGACGAGATAGGATCTGAAACTTCGGATATTAAAATAGTTGGAAGACTGATGATGATTAGACACACTGGGATTTATTAGTCTGTATTAAAAAATGTTACATAGTTGATTAAGTTCTACTCAGTGAAAAAAGTCAAGATAAAGGTGACAATCTTTCTTTTTCACAATTAAAAGTTTCAAATGAATACCATTTTTGTTTATGAAAGATATAAATGTTGTTTTGACTGAGTTTTAATATGCCAAAAATATATAAGCAACGGCTAGTCAATATACCTTCTGTGTAATCTAACAGAGGAAATTAATTCTAATGTGTAATGGATGTGTAAAAGGCAAATGTTTGCTTCAAAAAGGTGATATGTCAATGTTGTGTTTGCAGCTTTCTCTGCTCCCCTCAGGTGGCCAAACAGATATTACATTGTCATGAACAAAAACAACAATTTCCCAATTTTTCTTGCACTAATTTGCTTCCTGGCAGAGGGCAGAAAGGCCTTTAAAAACGATTTTAGTTAAAGTATCACTCAAATCCTGTCTGTTCTGAAGCGTTTTTTCAGCATCATGCAAGGAAGGAGGACCAAGGATGTTATAGTATGCGAGTTTGGAGAAAGGAATTTCCTAAGTGAGTGGATCCAGTTGCAACAGGCCAGTCACTTTTCATTGGAAAATCAAGTGTTGATGTCTTGCATGTCACAATGTTCCCAATATCTCCGGAAGAAAAACACATTATTTCACAGAAACACAAAAGCAAAACAAGATTGAACTGTCAAGCATGTTTGTTTCCAAAAGCTAATACTATTTGAAATGAGGAAGCAAATATACCAATGGTAGTGATAGGGAGATAAAAGATACACCTACTTTTCCTGTGATGCTGAGAGGCTGCCAGGTGCATTGCCAGGTTAAGAATGATGAGTAGAGCCCACCACTGCGTCATGTTGATCCTCATCACACACACAACGATGGTGGACAATGCTGTGACTGTTGAGTTTGAACATTTCACAGGACTTTCATATGCAGGATCATTCCTTCATTCAGTGCATTCATTTGTTGCCACCTCCCTCCCTACTTCCATCCCCTCTCACTCTCTCTTTTTCTATTCTGAGTATGTTTTCGTCTCAGGCCTGGCCGTCTGGGCTCTCATCTGGAAATCATCAGGAGTTGGACATCGCCTGCCGTTTTGGCTGGACTTTTCTCACGGTAACTGGCCGAGTGCTTGACTGGGTCTGGTTCAATTACTGTGTGACTCTTCACTGGACTGGATTGATGTGTAGCTGACTGACTTGCCAATTGATTGACTGAATATATTGGCATCCCATGAGCCAGAACCAAACCAGAGCTAGTACAAGAAACTGCTGCTAATCTTAGAAAGTGCTCTAGCTGCGTGATCAAGCAACCTTATTAGCTTAATGGGTATTTCTGGCTTGTTTCAATTTGGGTTATTTCCGCTGTTTCGGCAATCGATTCTAATATCTTTAACACGCAAAGTTAATTACTAATATCGGAGGAAACAAGAAACCAAGTGATTTTGAATAAACCAAAAGCGCCAGATTATGTCCTTTTTTATTTGGGATGGAACATAGAGCACCAGAAATGTCAGTAAAAATCTCATTGCACATGGAAACTGCGAGCCAAACACTTGCTAAGTTGCCTAAGTTTGTTGCAAACTTTCACTGTTTGGTAATGACTTTAGGTACATTGGTGTTTAGCTTGAGTTGTACATGGTGGCACCATCAATTCAAAAGTTACCTTTGCTTTATACTTTGGATTATGGCCAAATACACAAACGATTTCATATTAGACTCAGCTTGATTTGTGAATTAGCTAATATTAGCATGGTAACACCAAACCGGGTATTAGCATTATAGCAGCATTATAACTGCTAAACATCACCATGTTAGCATTGCCATTTAGATCATGTTAGCAAAATGATATGAGCAGTTAGCCCAAAGCTTAGCATGGCTTTTGACCTTTAGCCAAAAGCTGTACATAAGTCTAACTGTTTTAGAATTTCTAGCAATATTGGCGTAGTGAACAATGTTCCAAGTGGTAATATATTTCTTCCTTTAATGTATGTTCCTTTAAATGGAAATCATTTTTCTCTCTTCATATATTTTGGCTTGGATTCCAGGTTAATTGACTTGTATTCTGTCCTGACATAAAAGGCCTGTTTGATTGTACGTAGCATGCAGCAACTCTACGACGATGGAACCCAGACGGAGACAGGCGGAGACATACTGCTACGTGTCGACAGTCAACATCAACAACGACATGAGGAGCATTTAGAGCATCTTGATTCAAGGCTGTCAAGACTCTTTCCCCGTCTTTATACTCTCTCCTGCACCGCCTCTCCTGTTCTTTGTTGTCACAGAATGTGTGCAATCATCATACAGTCCTCGTGCCAAAGCACATAAAAGAATGTGAAGGTGCGCTGGATTTCAGAAGGTTTGCTTTCTTGGCTCAACCTCTAAGAATGCATCTGCTAGAATAAAATAAACATACTGTTCCAGTAATGTCCTCGCGTCAAAGCACTTATACCCAATCGGTGGATTAGAGAGTGACAATTAATTATTCAAAAGAGGCAGCGGATATAAAACTGAAATGTTTATTCAGACTATGTAATGCTGATAAGGGCACACTATTTCTTATCGACGTTAGAATAAATAATGAAGTCTGGTAATTTGTGCAGTTATCGTCTCCTTTTTGAATCATAAGGCCCTACTTTTTTTGCTGCTAAATATTCCCTGTTGTTGACACAAGTATTTGAAGTCACAAAAGCTATCATAAACAGCTGCATAAGGCTAGTAGTGCTTCTATTTCATTAAAGTGCTGATAATAATATTGAGTGGACATGAAGGAGCCATAACATCGTTTATCTGCTTAATTTTTAGAGTGCTTTGGTGTCACAGTGAGGAAAAACGTACCAAGAAGTGAACATTTGTGTCTCAGGTGAGATGCATTTAAATAGCAAATAGATCTATTTTGCCTGCTTGAGGGGGAAGCAATAATATCATATTGTTAACCTAGTTGTATTTAAAGGTTTGATTAATCTACACACTTTAATTCATGTGATTTTGCTCTACTACCATCCCCATATGTTGGATTGAATATTTGCTCGCAGCAGAAACCAAGGTATGATGCCCTTCTCTTCTTCTCTTTTTTCAGCTTGTAGAATACAACAAACACATTTACATGGATGATGAAGCTGGAATAAAAAGCACCACAGTGTACAAGCTGCATCTCTGCATGTGATTCACATGACTAACACTAAGGCAGATGGCATGGGCGAAAAAAAGAAATACGGTTTCTGCAGGTGTAAGACAAGAAAATACTGACCCCTGACTGTTGAGGGTCAAAAACACAAACTCTCACATGCTCCAGATGCTCCTTCTGTTATGACCATAAGGGGGCAGTGTTACGACACACATCCAGAAAGATCCTAAACCTCTCCAAGATCCTGCAGTGATGGCTGCTGCTCCCCAACTCTCTAGACTTTTGGTGATGCTGCATGAATTCTGAAATAATTGAATCCTATTCATATAAAGTCTGATAATATGAATGCAGCCACTTACCAGAGATCAAAGGGTTGTTTGGGTACAAGACAGGTGGGGGCCCTTGAGACATCCTGTGTTTTAATTGCTTCTGTGCTATAAACCACCAGAATGCTCTAAAATATGCAAAATAGTACGTGGCCACTGTATATCTGAACTTGCATGAGGCTCGCTTAATAGTCAAATTGCTGTGACAAAAAAAGTCTGCAGCTGCAATTTGTCTTACAAAGCTGTGAGTCAGGATAAAAGGTACACACCTGACCTGAATGTGCAAATATAGAATAAGCTTAAAAGGTGAGGTTGAACTTGTTTCCAGCTCAGGGACAGTGACTCATCGAATATTGCTTCTGACAGATTGCAGGAACTGACGCCTGGAGGCCAAGGCAGGAGGCTGCATGTACGGGATGTCAAACACACTGCCTTACAGCCTGCAGCTATATTAACTGAGGAGTTTGTACATTGTTACAGTATGCAGTCTGTGTCAAACCAAGCCAAGCCTTTAAGAGGTTAAAATAGTTTTTAATTATTTTTAATCCCCAATCAAAGCTCTGTTGAAATGTTTTGGGGCCTTTGCTTTGGCATTCACTGCGAATAAGACTTTGTTATTGCTTGCTCCAAAAAGTTGAGTAAATAAAAAGCACAGAGGTAAGTCGAACAAATATTTTTGTTTGTGGAAGGACATTTTCCCTTAAATGAGTAAGAGCAATGAGAAAAGTGTGGAGGTCTTTGTGTTGGCCCAGAGAGGTAAAACGTTTGAAAACAGGAAGTGAACTCTTTTAAAGTTTTAAAAGATCTATTGATTGACCATAGTTAGTCACAAGTGAGAATAGGCTGTCTGGTACACCACTACCCAGCTGACAGGAGGCATCAAAACAACTCACCAAAATATAAGTGTGAGTGTTGAACCACAATGCCTAATGATCATAACTCAGGCAGGATAATTACCTCAACCGTCCATCAACAGTTTCAAGAAGGCTCATCTGAATAGAAGCACAGTCGCAGCTCACACTCTTTAAGCGGAGCTGGCATATCTTGGACAGCCGGCGTTATCATGGTTGGCCCTGGTGGGTGTCTCCTTTAAAAAAAGTGTCTACCTGTCTGCCTGAAACGCTCTGCACACTGGAGAGGAGACAGCCACAGCAGAACTCTGCACTAATACACCACCTGTCTCATTACTGTGTGGCATCCACTATTTATTTCCATGCACTATCATAATTAGTCATCATAGTAAATAAAGCTTCATAACTGTTGTTGGAATTAACGTCTTGGTGAAGTTCGCGTTGCTAATGTCCTCTTTTGTTCCGCTGCTTGTAATTCTTGACCAATTAATTTATAATGACCGTATTCACGGGCCAGATGGCAGCCACTGTTACGAGGAGAAAGTGTGAACTGCAAAACTAAATCAATAATTGTCCTAGCTGTGTACACTTGTCAAAAAAGGTTTAGCTTGATTATTTTATAAAATACTCCTGACATGTCTTAAATGTAGATTAATACATTCATATAGAAAAACAGCAATAGTAAAAGTTGCTGGTTTTTATATTTTTAGATAATATTGAAGTAATATAAATCTCCAGTTTAAATGCCTTTAATATTTCAGTATTTATCATACTTACATGAGGTATTTTCACAAACTAAGAGACAGTACTGGACTACCCTAATGAAGAGAAACTAGTTTATTATGTCTGTTTTTATATATATAATAAAATACCTAAAGCAGAAATTAATTGGCAGTGTGAATAAGCACGGTTGCAGAAATCAACACGGTAATGAAAATGGTTGATTAAAATGCCACATTAAAGCACTAGCAGACACATTTTTCATTCTAAACATCAGAAGGTTTAAGCCTACCATTATTTTTGTAAAAAACTTTAAATTCATGACCCATTCAATATTATATACTTGAGTTATGTGCCTAAACTTTTAAATCGTTAATACTGTATAAACTAAAGATTAGTAACAATATGAGCAACACTACTCAACCCAGACAGTATTTGTTTCAAGGGATTAATTTCTCTAGTGAGGTAATGGCAAAATAGTCCTCAGGTACTCTCAGATAAATAAGGGAAACTATTGCAGGATACTGACTTCTTGCTCTGAATCTGGAAGGAAGCCGCTTTACTTCCTGTGCCACCAAGCTGCTGGCAACTGCTTCTAATAAATAGAATAAGAATGGATATGTATACTTAATTTCCTGTGTAATCACTGCGCTACTCATGCTTGAGTGTGCGTCGGCGGGCTTCATGTTAATGAAAGATGCTTATGGAGTCGTGGTGAGAGGCAGAGCGATAACATCTGTCACTATGATCATGACTGATGTGTGAATCCCAGTCACGATTTCCAGTTACCATCATCAACCGTTGATAGGTAATGAGGATGTGTTTGCAGGGCCTGGTCATCAGCGCCTCCTTATTAAACACACCCCAGAGGGGGAGTTGTCACGATGGCAGGGGAACTGAGTGGGCCAACATTTCTGCTCATAACGAGCTAATGAAAGAGATTTGGCAAAAAATAAACAATGTTGTGTGTGTTGATGCTAGGAAAAGTAGTTTGACAAAGAAAAAGGATTGTTTATCTTTCAACCATTAAATATATTCATAATGCATATTTAGTCAGGCATACAGTTTAAACCTTACTAGAGTGGCGTGTCAATTGTATTCTTTACTGCTGTGTTCCGATTAACCAAAGCACATTTTTGAGTGGATTAATTGCATATAAAATCAGTGCAAATATGTAAATGGACGCAAAAAGTAGCAACGTTTCTTTGGTCAAGGATAAATGAGACAAGACGAATACGTCGGAGAAAGATTTAAACTTGAACAAAAACGGGCAGGAAATGGTTTGACTCCATCATAAAGAGATTATAATTTATTGGAGTGAAACAAGGAAGTAAACTGACATTCCTGATGAGTTCTGCGGTCAGTAAGAGTAGAGTTTGTTATTTTTGGTATCCATTGGTTTTGATACTTCTGAGAACCCTCAATTTCTTTCCTCGGTTACATCGAAACATTTAGTTTGAATGCGGCAAACTTTAAAAAAAAAAGTAAACAAGTATTATATTTACTTTCATGTCCTTTTCCAGGCTCTGCGGCTCGGCGTTTTTGCCACTATAAATACAATCTGCACTTTTTTTTCAGTCAACATGACTTGAAACTTTAGAATCTGACGCTCTTGTCGCACCTCATGGACAAAATCTCCCCTGCACCTGGTTCCCAGAACAAAGCCGCTGCCCTGTAGGACATCATGTGACGAATGAAAGATGGAGGGGCCGCAGACCCGGCTGAACCCGGTGAATGAGGTCAGCTCCTGGTCTGGGGGCCGGTGAATGTGTTGTTGTTTGTGTGTGAGGTAGTAGATTGAGGTGGGATGAGAGAGCTGTGCAACACATCAAAGCTCCTGCAGCCACAGATGGCTAATAGCAGGATCAGACTGAAGCCTTCTGCTGATGATGCAGCACTTCAGTGGGAACAGGTAGAGGGGGGGCTTCATTGTACGAACACATGGAGGACTAAAGAGGCGTTTCTAGAGAGGAAGATGTTGGAAAAAGAGTATACAAATGGGAAAAAGACCATTATCACACGATAAGATATGAATGAGTGCATAAAATACTTGTACAATGGCACCTCCTATAGACCATTTGATAGAGACACATTAAGAAAAGCTTAGGTGGACAGAGATGTGGAACGATGACTAAATGGTGTGGCCAAAATAGAAAACAGTAATGGGAAAGAGTGAAATGAAAAAATCTAGAAGCAGGAAATATGACAGAAAGTGCTTGGAGAGCAGGATGACTGAAACCTGGGATGTGGCTCAACAGATTTTCAGCATCAAAAAGGAGGTTGCATAAAGAGTAGAGTGCATCAATGTGCTGGTACCACAGAAACTTCACACAGGCCACACTTTTCTTTGCAAAATGTCCTCTATAATTATAGCATTTGCTGAATGAACTTTACAAAACTGGCAGTGCAAGATATTTGGAATTCTGTTATCAATATATGGCACAGTTAGGCTCCAGCTTGGGTAAAAAAGCCTACAAAATGCACAATAAAATGGCAACAAATTGTCTGCAAAGCCATAATAACTGGCAGTTAATAAATGCAAAGAAACAAAATGTACACCAACATAGATTCAGTTCAAAAGAAAAATAAAGAACTGTACACTGTTTACACTTTTCACTTGCTAGCTAACTGCTACAAACATGCTTGCTTGTTAGAGGAAAAAAGAGACCACCCTTGTTCACTTGTTAGCTTACTGCTACAAAAATGTAGAATAATATAAAGAGTGAATTTAGGCTTGACTTTAATGTAAAGTTACTGATGGGGCTTTTGGAATGTGTGAATGCTACTGGAATATCAGGACCTATTCTGCCAAGTTCTTAAATCTGTTTCAACACTGAATTAGCTTAACTGTTATGTAGCCACTGTATCAGTTTCAAGAGCTAATTTGTTGACTGGCAATATGTGGTACTAATGATAATCCTAAATGAATTTGAGTTTCTTTCAGTCAGAAATGGGAACTAAGGAGGAATTTGGGTCTCCATGTATTATGTAGAGAAAAAGATGAGGATTGTTACCAGAGCGGGATGAATAATAAAACCCACAAATATCCATTACAGTACAAGCCATTATTTTCCCTCCACTGCTTTCACTCCAAATTCATTCATGGAACCTTGCCAGTACTATTAATAGAAGACATTTCATTAAAAACATTTCAGACAAGGTGGATTGGTGGCGTCAGATCAATGTTAAACGACATGAGGGGGTTTTGGTGCTCGATGCAGTAAACAGCTGGGAACGAGAAACCCATCTTTCAAAAACATTCCATCTCTCAGCTTGTGACTGGATTTGTGCGTCGTCTTTTCCATGACAATGCTCAAGCTTTGACTTCCTGTATCAGATTTCAAAACAACATCTGGAGGGAGGGAGGGGGCTCAGCTTGAACCTGCCTTTCTCTCTTTTTTTGTGCGTGCGTCTTTGTGACTGTCAAGCAGTGACAAAGCCAACCAAATCCAAAATCTATCCCTCGTTAAAATCTCACACTTCTTTCCCTGCCCCAATCCTCTCAAAGCTGTCTACCGCGGAGCAAAGTGCCTTGTTAGATCAGATCTGTGTCTGCTTCTCCTGCAATATCCCCGCCGCACAAAGTCTGGATTATACAATTAAACTCTACATCTTTGCGTTTCAAAGCATAAGCCCTCATCAAGGCACCAGCATACACAAGATTTAAGGAAATGAGCAACTTAAAGAACGCCTACACAAGACATGTGAAGGAATTTGCATGCTACTCAGAAATGCACACAGCTGGTAATTAGTTTGTCATAGTTTTGTTTCCATAAGCCTCTCTGTTTTCCCTTTCAGGTTATTTACTTTGAATGTGACTTTCCTGTCCTCTGCCACCTCATTCATTCTTCTCATTAGCTGTCAGCGCTCAAAAGCTTTCTTTGCTTCAAGGCTTTTCCTCCAGCAGACTCGCTCTGGTTGCTTTGCTCGTTCCCTCACATCCTCAGGACCAGTCAGTGACAGCAAATATCCCGGGCTCTGCCTCGCCACTCAGCCACAGCGCTGCCATAAAAAGCAATAGCTCAGTTGTTATGTCCAAAAGTAAAGTCTTGATTTCCTTTTTTTTGCTGGCTTGTTATGGGGAAAAGGGACCACCCTGAGAAGTTGTAAGAAGTCCAATTGACATAAACTAACTGTTACATCTTAAGCCACATAGACTTTTTGCCATAGAGCTACACTGGCTGGTCTGGACACAATTTATTTGATAAAGCAATTTTGACTATGCTTGTATTGACTAAAGATCACATTTGTGGGAACATGTAAGAGCTGCATATGGCTCTCTGTGTCTAAAGTAGAGATGCATTTAGCAGAGAGAAGGGGGATAAGGGGAGAAGAGACAAGATGCAAATTACTTTATAGTTATTGTAGATCGCCCTCTGTCAGTGAACAACAAAATGAAAAATGGACTCCAGATTGTGTCCGTCATTAGATACTGTCATTGTACGTAATTAAACATCGTCTACTGCCATCAGTGCAAGTGGATCTGATTTGCAGATGAGAGAAAATAGGGCTATGTCGGTCGATGCCAATGTCTGGCCAATTAATCAGTGCATCCTTAGTCTAAAGGAATCAGTATGCTTTTAACAAAGTATTCTTCGGGTTGCAGAAACTCTGATGTTTTCATTGGACAACTTTAGAAAAGTTTTAAACTTTTTGAAACAGACAAGCCTTGTTGTTAAGCCTTGTAGGAAAGTGACACACTTATTGGATAGCAAGCATGTTAGAAGACATCTGCTCCTTTACGATCAATTCGATGGCTGCTAAACCATAATATTCTATCTCTGAGGGCTCCTGCTGCTGTGCTTTAGTCCAGTTTGTCCAAGTGAATTATTATTCCCTCTTTAATATTTTGGAAAATGTTTGTTAAAAACATTGATACCAATCTCATATCTGCCTGTGAAATAGCTAGTCAGGAGATAGTTGGCTTAGTTTTGCAACAGAAGTTCTCAGCAACAGCCTTGTAGTAAGTAATCATTTCTAAAGATCACTAAATAACACATTGTATCTAATATCTTTAATGTGTACAAAAGAGTTCTGGTTTAACACTGGTTTAACTATTCCTTGATAGGGACGAGTGACTTCCTGTTCTCAGTTTGATGTAGGAAGACTTTAGGGCAGCTGATTGGCCAATGGAAAAGAGCCAGTCTACTCCATGCTTCAACCCTATATGCTAAGCTAACTGTCTGCTGGCTGTAGCTTTGTATTTATTGAACAGACAATAATCTCCTCTACCTCTTGGCAAGACAGTGAAAAAGCCTATTTCCCCAAAATGTCGAGCTGAGTCTTTGTTCTTGCTGCATCGCCACTGGCGCAGGATGTAAACAGACAATAGGTGTGTAGACGTGTCTACCACTTTTCTGTTTGGGGTATAATTGCAAAGGCTAGAATAAATCTAAGTTAATATTTAGAGTGTTTTCCCGGGAAATCTCTGCCATATCAGCAAAGTAAAAGGAAGGAAGGATAAAATGCTTGAGATCAGGGTGTCCTCATGTCCCCTCTGTAGATTAAAATCATGACACTCTGAGAGTTGGCTGCCTTCACATCTCCCCATCTTCTGTAAAACACAGGCTGCTAGATTTTTTGTATTCTTTGATAATCCAAATGGATTTTATGTGCAATGGAAGCACAAGCTTCTCTTTGACTTTTGCCTTTAGCATCTAATTTAACTGGCCTTACAAAATGGGGCTTGGGGAGGAAACGGCAAAACAATAATAAAGGAAGGGGCTCAACACCAAATTTAGAATTTGTAAAATGAAATCCTTAAGCGGTTAAAGCCTTTTTTTGGAGGATAATCTTTCGGCTGTGCCCCAACTACCCTGATGTGTCTCTCCTCCCCAGCAGTCATTTCTGTCATTATTATCTCCCCCTGCTCTCTATCCGTCCATCTTGCCTACTCATAACTTATTCCATTATGTCCTTCTGATTCCTTCCCGCTCTAACTCCCTAAACCCCTCCCTTCCCTTTTCACTTTCTTTGTCTTTCTTTCATTTTCCGTCAATTGCCCTCGCCTTTAATCCTCCCTCTTGATGATTGGATCCTCAAGGTCAATTTCCTGTTATAATCAAAGCCTCAGATATAATAAAAAAACGACTGCTCCAAAAAAAGCATTGACCCAGCCTTGAGCACAGTGGCGTCAGGATAAACCCTGCAGAAGCACATGCAGGTCACGACCTCGCCTGTGTTTTCATTGAGGTTAGGCTTGGTTATTACGCCTCTTTGGCCATGATGTTTGGTTGTTTGTTTGTTTGTTTGTTTATCATCATTTGTCCTCTACTTGTCACGCCTCTCTGCTGACCCCTGGGTTGTGTTCAGGGCCCCTCTGGCAATGACCGTTCTGACCCCAACAACCAAAGACATAACACCACAGCTCATTCCTCATCTACATGTGTACACAGACGATGCTACACGAGCCAGACTTTTCCATGAATGCATGCAAGCATGTATGTTTGTGAATATAGAGAATGAGGCCACCAGCCGGGTTGTATAGATTTTCTTTGCTGTTGATACTCCCCAGTGCTCAGGGGATCACCAACCCTGTCAGTTAGTTGGCAAGCCAAGGGCCCCCATTGATCATTTCTAACACGGTAAACAAACCTCCATGAAGGCTTGCCATCATCCCTTGCAGCATCTAGGATCCAGTGTGAGAGGGGCAACACTGGGCCCATAATCCTGCATTACCCCATTGAGGTTTGCTTTGTACTGATAAAAGTTTACTGCTTTATAAAATAAATCACAATATTTACACTGAGCAGCCTCCGAATTCCAATCGAATTTTATTTTCAACAGATAAGAAAAGGTATTAGGTTTGAAGTACAGCTTATTCTTTTATATATTTTTCAAAAATCGGTTCTGGTCAATGATGGTAACAATATTAGAAAAGGTTTCTGGAGCTCTGTTTACTTTCCACAGAGTATGCTCTGCTCTACAGCAACCTGTGAGGTTAGAAAGTTGGATTTCATGCCAAGTTTAACAGAATAAGTGAATGATTTTTATCCAGTGAACCTGCATCAGGTCTGATGAAACCCCTTGAATTCTGAGAAATTCCATGGCAATGCTTGCAATGCTGAATGAATGACCCGAAGCTTGTCCTCGGGGGGGCTCCCATTGTTCAAGAAACTGAAGCCATTTTTCAACCATCCCACCTACAGGTAGGCAAACTCTCTGAAGACACTGCACTTTGTCAAATACATAAATATTTAATTAAGTTCAGCACAAAGGAAGAAAATCCAAAAGGGCTCCGTATCGAGAGCCCTTCTACCCATAAAGACGTATAAGCATTAAAGTTTTGTGAAACTTTCTCAAAGATCGTAAAAGAACTTGAGATAAACACAACACTTTGCATAATTAAAATCCCAGCTACACAGTAATTAAGACCATGCTATCAGTTATCCTTGACAACATGATGCAGACACAGGAGCTACATTATCTTTGTTTTGTGTCTATTTCAGGCGTGGAGAAAAATATAGTTTCTCTATTTTCCACAGCTTCCTGATTGTAAATGAGGTGACAAGGTTCTTTGTATGCTCAATTGGTTCCTGGGTTGCTTTTTTCTTCCTCTCACAGCGACGTCTCCCCCGGATCAGAAGGAATCAGCCTCTCAGGAAGAGACCAGCTGCTGTTCCATTCACATTATTTGCACTCGCTACTCTTTTGCGTTGACAACATAATTACCAAAGCCGAGGCCCTGTGCAATTAAAACCCAGTGGCTGCTGACAGGGGGGGCTTGAGTAGAGCGAACACGGTGGGATGAGACAGGATCTCAACAGAAGTGTCTCTTAGAGGGGAAATGTCCCCGTTTTTTCCACGATGCTGACAGGAGCCCAGGAACAACATAAAGTTTGCCGTCGCAGCAGGACTTGAAAGAATCAAAGATGATGATGTGGATGCCCCTCAAATGCCCCCATCTACCATGTATCTCTTTATTAGCTAGCAGGGGATTGTGGAAAGGGTGTTTTATCGCATGAAAGTACTCATAGAACATTTACAGATTTGAGGATCAAGGGTTGCCCTCTGGGATATTTGCTGCAGGATCATATTCAAGTGCATAAGCAAAAAAGTCAGTGATGTGAAAGGGGTTAGGATGGATTTAGGATTAAAGGGTTACATTGGACTTAATGGCAGCTACATTCAACTACAACAATACCACTTGTAGACAGCAGGAACTGCCATTGGTCATCATGAGCTGCTTGTGTTTACTCTCAGTTGTTTCTGGCTCGATAGAGATTATTGTGAAAAAATATATTAGGGAAGTTGCATAAATGCTCTCACATCTAGCAAAGCCATGTTGA
The DNA here is from genome assembly GCF_000735185.1 of Notothenia coriiceps. Classification (NCBI taxonomy): domain Eukaryota; kingdom Metazoa; phylum Chordata; class Actinopteri; order Perciformes; family Nototheniidae; genus Notothenia; species Notothenia coriiceps. The sequence goes on from NW_011348829.1 coordinate 86,389, forward strand.
CTGCAAACCTTCTGTTCACCCTCAACACAAACAACCATCATAGCAAAATGGTAACATATTTCTTCTTCGAAAAAGAGAGGTATTAGTTATGTAACTAATATAATTTGAAAATGAAGTAAATTTGCATATTCCAAATATTAACATAATGCAAAAATAAACCTTATGACGTTATCTGTGCCTGTCTCCTTGTCTGGATAAACAGCAGCAGGGTATCCTACAGGCCAAATGACTCAAACCTATATGCCCCTGGGGCGGAGAGCTACATAGATAAAAATGCACGTAAACACACACGCACAACACACTAAGGCTCACACTGAGGCAGGTCTTCCAGTGAGTGCATGAATGCATGGCCAGAGGGAAATTACTGTCACCTACGATGTGTGTGGGTCTGAATAATTGTCTGCCTGCATCTATTTTTATGGTAATATGTGCAGCCCTTCAATGCATTCAGCGTAAATCAAATATATCATTTTTCACTTTTTAATGAAGAAAAATTACCTACTTGTAGCAGCGCAGCTTGTTAGACAAACAAAATAACTGGAGTTCCCGTTGGGCAACATGGCACCAACCTTACCAAATGAGCCCTCCATCACATGTGATCAATAATTGTCAACCCTCGTTCCACTTTGAGAGTACGGCAAGTCCAAACATTGCATTATTCTACCAAACACTGCGCCACCTCTGCAGATTAATCGGGTGTTTTGTGACAACAGGATTGCTCTTTACAAAGGATTTAACTGCAAACTAATTTGTTTTCAGGTGGATTGAAAGCAAAAGATTAAATACTTACCATTTGTGAACAAAACACACGCTGCATACCGAGATCATATTGATAGCGCCCAGGTCTACAGTAATTACAAAGCAATACATGCATGCTATGCTGAAACCATGTATTAGAGCATTAGCTGTTATTAAGTTCATTTACTTCAATGCAGTTTCACGATTATACAATGTCAAAACATGAAACAATCAGCCCAGAAATAATGACATTTTGAATATTTCAAGCCTTGAGCACTTTCTGGTAGGAATTTAATAGCATTTTCATTAGTGAGTTTATTTGTTTATTGGCAGTTTTTGCAGAGATAAGATGGCTGTTTAATTATGAAAAAGCAGAGAATGGCACTTTGGTTTGTTAAACAGCTTAAGAAATGAAAAGGAAGGCAGTGAGGCATTACAAACAAAATGTTGCCACTGCCACGGTACCTAATCATCCCCAATGGAGACAAAAACTACTTTCTATGAGCTTGTTAACTGTTGTCAATTGGCCTTTTGGTCTGCATGCGTGTCTTTTTTGTCTCTAAGCTGTCATTGCTTTACAAACTTGCAACAGCATCTTGTAAATAAGACCAAACATGATGCACTCAACCTCAAGCTTTCTTCCCAAACTAATATCCTCATTGAAATCCACAACAGATCATACACATGGACCTTAAATGAAGCTTATTTTTTAACCAGTGGGTGACTCTCTTTAGAAAAGTGTCATCACAAAGCAACAATGGGGGCCACAGCAGTCAGCATAGCAACAGTTCAGTCTGGAACATGATGCCCACTGCTACTTATCACAAAGTTGTTGTTTACTCCAAAAGTCTTAACGTACACAGCAATCAATGACCTGCCCTGTGGAGTTAATAGAAATGTTTGTAGCCTTTATTTAACCTTTATTTAAAATGCATACTAAAGTGACCGTGGTCATCTTAAAAGTATACAAAGGATGAATTTAAAATGATGAAATGTCAAATAGTCACAGGGAGATATAAATAATGAGATAAAAGAACACCTTGACGGTGGTAAGTATCACCTGTACTCAATGACCTCTATCTCAGTTTGCAGCTGTTTGCTACAGTTTGGGCCAAAAATCATAAACCTGCTCTTTGTTTGAAACTTCATTTATTCATTATTTATTTGCTGCAGGACTGTTTACTTGCATGCGAAGCCTGCGATAACATTATTCGTACATGCTACTCGGAATACAAACAGACTACAAATCAGATACTTCCAATTCCAAACGATACTTTTACTACTTCAAGGGTAAGCAACACGTTTGATAAATTAAGAACTACCCAAAATGTATAATGAATGTGTGAAATTAGTCAAAACTACAATTCAATACTAACTCCCTACAGCTATGCTATAGGCTACTAGGTGCTAAGACCAATACATTCTATGGCTAACACACAGCAGCGCTTAACTTATAAGCACAACTCACAAAGTACACTGACATTAATGTAGTTCATTTTGAAGATTTTTGGACAATAGACACCTTTACATTTTTAATTATACATTTCATGACTGTCCATCAAATGGTCTTCGTCCCACTATTTGCCAAAAATCCCATAATAAAGAACAACCAACATATTAGCTCCTAAAATGCTAGCTTCCCTTTTAATAGCTGGTTATCCTTCTCTAGCACCTGCCAGCACAACACTGCAGACGTTTTTTCAGCCCTCCTTTCACTTTTTCCGTCTCAGTCATCACCTGAAAGCCACCTGTTCCCTCTCCACTGCTCTTCTGTCAGCACTTTACCCGGTGACCTTTGAAAGTCTTATTCAAAGCACCAGATTGTTTTTCTTAGAGTGCCAACATCTGTGTAGTGGTGACAGCTACTGTATGTCTAAGTGCAATTCTGTCACCAAATGTTCAGCCATAATTCACTTTATATCAAAACGTATGGAATAATTGAGAAATTGATCATAGGTATATGACAAAGGCTTAAATAGAGGTTATACGACGCTAACTGAGTATTTATTTTTCCATTTGTTCAGGGCCAAATTGCCTAGTTGTTTGAGGAATGAAAGCAATTTAAAACAAATGACCGATAGAGGTACACCTAATAACATATTGATTTTAAAATTAAGATATCTGCCACCACAATCTCTGTGTAATTTCTTGGGAATGTTCTGGTAGTAGATTGGGGCAGTAGAAGAAAATCCCATGGCTCATTTTTTTCCACAACCAGTGCAATTTGCCGTAATATTCAGCCGTCACAGGGAATGCTATCTCTCCTTTAAGTCATCTTAAATTCTATTTTGAACACCACCTCCTCCTCAACCTCCTGCTGCTTTCTTATTCTTCACTTCCCTGTTACATTTATTGTGATCACTAACAGATTGAAGCCATTTCTGTTTAAACAGCCACTGGCCTCAGAAGCGAGGAGAGGGAAGTCAAATGTATCTTTCTGCCACCCACTCCTCAAATAAAAAGTCAAATGTTGGCATCCTCTGCCTCTATAGCCATCCCATTTGTCCTGAGTGCCGTTCAGGTTTCAATGCAATTTGTTTGTACATGATTCTGGGAAATAGCTGTTGGAGAGGTGATAGTAGAGCTAAATAGCCTAGTTGTAGTGATGGATGTGACATATATAAGTCAGAGTGTGGATGGGGAGGGCTGATGGTCATAAGGTTTAATCAGCACCATACGTCTTGCAGAATGGAACAAGGGCTGATCCCGTATTAGCTTTAATAACCTCTGTCACAACTCACAATACTGACACGTTCCCCTCATTATAATACACTGAACAAAAATATAAACACAACACTTTTGTTTTTGCTCCCATTTTTCATGAGATGAACTCAAAGATCTAAAAAATGTTCTATATACACAAAATAACCATTTCTCTCAAATATTTTTCACAAATCTGAAAAAATCTGTGATAGTGAGCACTTCTCCTTTGCCGAGATAATCCATCCCACCTCACAGGTGTGGCATATACCAAGATGCTGATTAGACAGCATGATTATTGCACAGGTGTGCCTTAGGCTGGCCACAATAAAAGGCCACTCTGAAACGTGCAGCTTTGCTTTATTGGGGGGGTCTGGGGGGGTCCGAAAACCAGTCAGGTTTAACCCTAACCCTAACCCTAACCTTAGCCCTAACCCTAACATGTCACCCACTGACACATTAAAAAATGTTTTAGGGTTTAACCCTAATCCTAAACCTAACCCTAACATGTCAGTGGGTGACATGTTAGGGTTAGGGTTAGGGTTAAACCTGACTGGTTTTCGGACCCCCCCAGACCCCCCCAATAAAGCAAAACTGCACGTTTCAGAGTGGCCTTTTATTGTGGCCAGCCTAAGGCACACCTGTGCAATAATCATGCTGTCTAATCAGCATCTTGATATGCCACACCTGTGAGGTGGGATGGATTATCTTGGCAAAGGAGAAGTGCTCACTATCACAGATTTTTTCAGATTTGTGAACAATATTTGAGAGAAATGGTTATTTTGTGTATATAGAAAATGTTTTAGATCTTTGAGTTCATCTCATGAAAAATGGGAGCAAAAACAAAAGTGTTGCATTTATATTTTTGTTCAGTGTAACAGTAGGCTTTATGATAATAGGGACTTCATTTGTATAGCATTTTTAAAGACAGACTTAAAAAAGAACTGGCAGACAAAGCAAACAAGGCAATAAAAAGCCAAACCCAAGGGCCAAAAAAAAGCTAAACTAAATTAAGGTAACATTACCATAAGAGAGGTCAGCAGTTTAAGCAAGGGTGCATTTTTCATTAAATCAACCTTCAAATGCTAATTTGAGCATGCGCTAGTTTCCCGAAAAATCCCCAGGATACATTCTCTACACTACAGAACGAAGCTGAATACAATCTGAAAAAGCTAAACAGAAACCTGCTGTTCAGTTTTGCCTTCCACTTGTGAGGAGGATAGCCAGATGGTGGGACCATGAGGAATTAATGTGAAGTTATTTTGGACATTAATAATCTCAAAAGGAGAATGATGGTTGGGAAAATAGTGTCTCATCCCTTCTGCCTGTGTCAGCCTCAGTGGAAGCGTTGTGGTAAAAGTTAACAAAGCAGTAGACAGAGAAGAGAAAACAAAGTGAGAAAGTCCTTCACAAGTGTTGTTAATATAAAGGTCAGCCGTTCTGCAGCGCCGCTCCTATTGGACCCAATTTGTTTCTGCAGTGATCAATACAGGAAATGTGAGAGAGGATCCTCTGTCAGTAGCCCTCAGAAGTTGAATCTGATGTTTTTCAAATGTCTCATCAGCCTAAAAGAGATCATTCTGCTCATTAATCTCAAAGACCAAAATGAGACAGTAAACTGACTCATGATTTCTGGTTATTCCGTCTTATTTTATTATATGGATCTGTTACTCCCCGCTCACAGATTTCCTGGGCGATTAGTTTTCAAACACAATAAATGATGGACTTTTTCAACTTAATGGCAGCAGCGATTACCTTTTTTGCACCAAGTCATTATCATTCTTAAGAGACACAATTTCCAAAGAGATATAATAATGTATTTAACTGTACTTCCAATTGATGTGTCCTTAATCAAGGCAATCACTGGCATTAACAGCTGTTTTTCAATCAAACACCACATAATAAAAGATGGTTTTCAGTGTGTCTGGTTACCAAATTTGTGAAAAATCAGCACACACTTGAAAATGCTTGATATTTATGTTTGGTGTTGACTAATCCCCCACAATGCAATTCACAAAAGAATAATGGGAGCTGCAACCCATGACAACAAATTGTGGATTAGGGCGAGTCAATTTCAGGAAAATCCTGTGTGTACTATGTTTAAAAAATATTACATATTTTCAAAATGATTATAGCTACATTGTTAGTTTATTAGTAAAGGTCATTGATGTATTGTGTACTGCAAGAAAAAAAAGAAAAAAAATAGCATAAATACATCAGTTTCTGCATTCTACTTTCTCAGCTTGGTTCCTCTAAGGAGTGTTGGGCTATAGGGTAAATTACCATCTTAAATCTTTATGCAGCTTTTTCTTTCAAACACACTTCTTTAAAGTATTTACTACATAAAACACATTGCTATGAAGACCAAAGAAGCCCTGGTCTACATGTTGCGCTACACACTTTTCTGCTTTGAGCAGTGTTCAATTGCATGCTTTAACCAAAGTAGTTTTTGTAATTCGAGTGACATAAACTTAATATTTCCAGTCTCGTCTGAACAATAAAGCTGAAAATATACTTGCACTGGTACAGAATATTTAAAGAGAAGTAAACAAACAAAGTCTCAGAAATGAATTAATGATTGGTATATAATCCATTAAAAAGTGATTAGGAGCTTTGTAAGCTACCAGCCCTTTACTATTAAACACTCTTAAGCCTCTGTGCTAATAAGAAGAGCAAACCCATACGAAACAATGTGATTACAATTTAAATTAATTATGCATAAAACAATAGTGAAATACTTTCATCCAGAGCTAAAACCAGACCACTTATTTATTTGTGCATCACAACAAACCCGAGCTTCCGTGTGAAGCAGATGTGCCATAAAGCAGCTGACTTGAATATATTTCCAAGCATTTAATTTTCCACGATGCATTACCTTTTCCTTCATTTGTTTACCTTGAAAGAACCTTAAGGTATCCATCTGAAGTCATTTTTCAATTTGACCTATACTGCTTAACAGCACAAACTGCCATAACGGCGAACACACAGCCAGGATGCAGCTTTGATATTTTTCAAGTGATCAGTAAAATACTAAAAGGTACTGCAAAGGTTAATAGAGTTCACATCATCCTCATTATTCTCAAAAGATTGCAACTGAATTACCCGCCAAGCCTTGAGGAAAATCTCGACTCTCAGTTAAAGAACAAAATGAGGGTGTACAGGTATTTGCACTGCTGTCACTTTCCACAAAGACCATCGAAGCGAGAAAATACCTTACTTTCTCATTTTAATTTCTACACCTCAAGCCTCTGCCATCAGTTGGGCTTGACGTTGTAATTTCAGCCCGCCATTCGGTAGACTGCTATTGCACACATGATTTGTTGGCATTGTGGTTCCCTTTCCATCGAAGGAGAGAGAAGACGGATGCAAACAAGCATAATCAGTCCCCCTGAGAAGCTTTTGCTGATGGGTTAAACAACTGCCCTTGCTGCCAGCAGCCATTAACCACTGAAGCTAGGGCCCGCTCTGACAGAGCATGGGGATGTTCAGGACTCAGAGTTCATTTGGAAAAAGCCCTATAATTGGCTGCGATCTGTCTGACAGCTTTGAGTGGAGGTCCGGGGGGCTTCTATATCGATGAATCTTCCTGAATTGAAACCTCGCGACCTTCTGCTGGCAGCGTGGGGTCTACTTCATAAATCTAATGGTCATGCTTATATTCTCAAGTCTTTCAAACTTAGAAGAAATTGTATGTCCAAAGAGGGTTGGGAAAAAGTTGAGTAACGACGGTAGAAACTGATTCTGCTTCTCACTTCATTTATAAGCTCAGTAAAGATGTTCCTAATGAGTGTATGGTCTCAACTGCTAGTTTCAACACTTATTAATTTAGTAAATTATGGTCCAAGCTAGAGTATAATAATTGATAAAACAGGATATGTTTTAGAGCCTTAACCCTAAAAAAACAAAATGGTGACAGCCAAACAACAAGCTTACAAACAGTTGTCTACAAACCAATGGGTGATGTCATCTTTTATTCAGTCTATAAACAAGACCCTAATTAACCCCAGACTCAAACAACCTGGGGCAACTCCCACTACTCAACTGGGAATGACCGCCCATCAACCAGCCTGAGTCATAATCCCACTCTCTGTTTTTCATAATGCTTCACTACGCCTCAGTGCCAAGTGGCTCCCATGATTCTTTGCTTCCCTTTGTATTCTCTGAAAATATGTTCATATTGTTGTGTGCAGGATTTATGTCCAATGCTAGCATAGGTTACTGTAGGATGTTAACTGAAGTGGAAAGTAAGGGTGTGAAGGTCATGCTGGGAGTGTGTGTATTATTAACCAACAATTGCAACGTCAAACATGTAGTGGGGGGAGTTTCAACGTTGTTCAACGATCCAGGAAGCACTTTGTTTGAGGCACACTGACATGTTAACCATAACCAGAACATTAAACTTATAAAACACACTTCTCTGGGGTGACCATGGGAATCTTGGGGAAGTCAAGCATTTCCCCCAAAGGATTTATGTGCTGGATAATATCATTAACAACATAAACACCCTATGTCACTCTTGAAGGTATGCTATGTTAAAAACTGCAGATGTTCACATTATGCAAATGAAGATACTACCACCATTCCTCTACAAAACCAGACTTTGGGAAAACTGGGAGACCAAGACAAACAATAACTTCACCTTTCCTAGCTTTTAGATAACATACAAATCCTAAAGCTGCCACGACGAGATAAAGTGTGGTCCACCCATCAAATGACAGAGCACTCTTCCTCAAATATGCTGTATTTGGCCTCAGACAGCTCCTGGCCCGCATAACAGGACCCTGTGCAACTGAAACCTTGCCTTCGACACACAATAAAAGTTGTACACTTTATTCACAGAATAACCATGATAAACAACACCCCACTGGCTGTTTCATGAATTGATCAATGCTGTAAAATACAGCCTGTCCGAGACTGCCAGGAGGATTCACTGCTGTCTTTCGTCTTCTCTATAAAACAGATAAAATACACACATAGGCTTCTGTATTGGCGCATTTCCATTGCAGGGCCTCGCTCGGCTTAGTACGGTATAGTTAGGCCTTGTTAGGCCTTGTTAGGACTGGCTCACTTTATGCTGAGTTTCCATTACAGTTTAGAAGCTGGGGCAGTAACTATAGTAACGCAGTGTAGGCGGAGCCGTGACGTCATCTTCAATGGGAACCACAGAAAAACAACATCAGCCATTAGCTGTTAGCACTCAAGCTCACAGCTCCTCATATCTGTTTAGAAACTAGACAAAAGTTAAACAAGTATAAACCACAGACTGACTGTGTCATGGCGAATACAGTCGCTAGTTTATTTATGTCTGTATAGGCCGTTGTTGTGAGTGTGGACGGTCGGAGCATATACTGCGTTAGCTTAGCCGATCTCCATTTAGAAAACACGCATTTTAAAAGTTTTTTTGCCTGCCGTCTTGTCTGCAGACATGTCAAAGCATTAATTCATGGTTTTTACTAATCGGTATCAGTATGTTGTTACTTCGGCATCATTTTGAAACGTATTACAATTAAATCACGGTCAAATAATTTCATTTTGTTGTAGTCCCCTTGCCAGCGATTCTCTCTTTAGTT